>NW_022096833.1:0-19853 GCF_006542625.1 Nomascus leucogenys
GCAGATATGGAGGGCCAGCTGTACTGATAGGGGCAACAACATGGATGGTGGCATAATCTCAAAAAATTATGCTGAGTGAGGCCGGGCAAGGTGGCTCACACCTAGCAGTTTGGGAGGCCGAAACGGGCAGATCACTTGAGGTCAGGAGTTCGAAACCAGTCTGGCCAGCATGGTGAAACTTCATCTCTACTAAAAATACAAAAATTGGCTGGGCATGGTGGCACACGCCTGTAATCCCAGCTACTTGGGAGGCTGAGGCAGGAGAATCACTTGAACGTGGGAGGCGGAGGTTGTAGTGAGCTGAGGTCATGCCTCTGCACTGCAGCCTGAGCGACAGTGAGACTCCGTCTCAAAAAAAAAAAAAAACAATATTAAGTGAAGGAAGTCAAACACAAGAGGCTGCATCCTACATGATTTCATTTATAAGACATTCTGAAAAAGACAAAACTATAGGAACAGAAATCAGATTAGTAGCTAACAGGGGCTGATGGTGGGAGGAAGGGATTGCCTACAAAGGGAAATGAGGGGGCTTTCTGAGGTGACAGAAATGCTTTATACTGGGAATGTGGTGGTGGTTATGTAACTATACATTTGTCAAAACTCATCAAACTATACACTTATAAAGGGTGAATGTTATATGAAAATTATATCTCAATAAACCTGACTTAAGAAAATAATAAAACAAACCTAAAAAAACAACTAAGTAAAAATAAATCTAAGAAAAAAATAACTTACAGTTTTTCCAGTTCAACAGTCATCGTGAGAATGTTCTTGAGCGTTGTAAGTGTGATGTGCGTTGTTCCCATGTCTCTGAAGAAGAAAGCCGAAACATTCATGATATGAACCCATTACAAAATTCTGTACTTCAAAAGATAATTCAAGGACATGTGATTACTTCAATTTTGGCTTCTCTACAAAACAAGCCACTTCAACAGTTTATTTGCTGTAAAATTCCAGAGAGATCTTATTAAAGAAATTTAAGTTGATCTACATCATCAAATTAATAATATTTAAGAGAACTTACACTTTTTTTTTTACCATTATCTTACTTCTCATTTCATATTGCATTCACCCATCTTGATTTACTCTTTTCTTCCTTTTTAGAATAATGAACACCTATTCCTCTTTGCTTTCTTGGTTAAGTAATATTCCACCATGTGTCTACATGTTCCAAATATATACAGGTTCTTCAACACTATTCCTTCCCCTGCTGGCTGTCTTGACCATTATACATCCTTTCTTAATCCTTTTCTTTGCCAATAACTTTTTTCAATAACTCAGTTAAAATTTAAATTATGACTTTGTAGCCTAAATGCAAAATACTTTATCTTTGATGACAAATTTAAAAAGCATAAGTCATCTCATGACTCATGAGAGTACTATAGTACTTACAGATATTTTAATGCCGGCAGTTCAAAGAGATATGGATCTTCGACAGCAGTCAGAGGATTGCGATTGAGAATTCTGAAAAATGCAATGAAATTAAAATTACCTGCATTTTCAATGTGTGAAACTGCATAAAAAGTCTATATTCATTTTTTGGTATGGAACTTTTAGTTAAAAAAAAATAATTTTCTGCTTTTACATAATAAATCACCATTAGACTCGTAAAGCACTATTCCTTTGGGAACTACCTAGGGCTCTAGAAGATAAAGTAGAGGAGAGAAAGCAGGAAAGAAATAGAAAAAAAAAAAAAAGAAGTGGATAGCACAGAAAAAATATGCCACAGAACTTTTCAGGTCAAAAACCCAAGAAATGACTATGTTGGTAGGAAGCCCTGACTCTGTAGGAAACACTATTTCTAGTGTCCTCCATAATTCAAGTTGTTCATCCAAAATTCAAGTTCCTTTTTTTTTTTTTTTTTTTGAGATGGAGTCTTGCTCTGTCACCCAGGCTGCACAGCAATGGCTCCATCTTGGCTCACTGCAACCTCCACCTCCTGGGTTCAAGCAATTCTCTTGCCTCAGCCTCCTGAGTAGCTGGGATTACAGGTGCCCGCCACCACGCCCAGCTAATTTTTGTATTTTTAGCAGAGACGGGGTTTCATCATGTTGGACAGGCTGGTCACCAACTCCTAACCTTGGGTGATCCACCCCCCTCGGCCTACCAAAGTGTTAGGATTACAGGCGTGAGACACTGCGCCTGACTGCTTGCCTTTCATCTTTATAAAGCTTTTTAAATTTATGGTTTAATTTGCACAGTTAAAGAAAAAAAAGGACCAATTCTTTTGCTTTATAGCCAAAGAAAAAGGGATAAATCTAAGAGGAGGAACTGGTCAAAACCATACTCCCATCACATACTCCCACTTGTCTTCTTGTATGACATCACAGCCTTTGTTACACTGCATGTAACCACCTATCTACTTGTCAGTCTCCTGGGCTACCAGCTCCTTGAGGGCAGAGACCACATCGTATTGTCATTGTCATCCCTGTGCCTGGCATGATGTCTGAAATTTACTAGGGATTTAATAAATGTTCATTGAATAAACAAATGACATTTTGTTTATCTGTCAATAAAATGAATAAATTCATTTTGATGTGAATTTTTATTCCAAAATGCTGGAATCTATTTTCTTTTTAATTCTTTAAAGTGAACAAGAAAAAGAAAAGAAACAGGAAGAAATAAAAATCACCCTTTAGGTTAACCCAAGAATCATCACTGTACTTTTGCAGAAATTATAAAAATAATAATTATTACAGTGAGTATCTATTAGGCTGCTACGTATTTGTGATCAGAATTTCACATTTCATCCTCACAATAACCTTATGTGGTAGATATTATTATTGCCCTATTTTATAAATGAGGAAACTGAGGCACAGAGAGGTTACATAACTTGTCCGAGGTCACCAAGCTATGAAGAAGCAAAGCTGTAATCTGAACTCATGTGTTTAATCTGTATGAAGAAAAAAGGTTTACTTTAACCTTATGGTTTTACAATTTTTTCTTTTCTTTCTTTCTCTCTCTTTCTTTCTTTCTCTTTCTTCATTCCCTCCCTCCCTCCTTCTTTCACTTCCTTCCCTTCCCTCCCTTCATCCCTTCCTTCCTTCCTTCTTTTGAGTTAAAGTTTCCATTTATTGGCTGGGCCTGGTGGCTTAGGCCTATAATCCCAGCACTTTGGGAAGCCAGGCAGGTGGATCATCTGAGGTCAGGAGTTCCGGACCACCTGACCAATGTGGTAAAACCCCATCTCTGTCGGAGCCTAGCTCTGCCGCCCAGGCTTGAGTGTAATGGCATGACCTTGGCTCACTGCAAACTCTGCCTCCTGGGTTCAAGTGATTCTCCTGCCTCAGCCTCCTGAGTAGCTAGGATTACATGTGCCCACCACCACACCCAGCTAATTTTTGTATTTTTAGTAGAGACAGGGTTTCACCATGTTGGTCAGGCTGGTCTCAAACTCCTGACTTCAGGTGATCCACCCACCTCAGCCTTCAGAAGTGCTGGAATTACAGGCATGAGCCACGCTCCTGGCCGCCAGATTCTTATGTGGGACTCCCACTGTTATAAAGTGCTTAGTAAAGGTGGTGAGTTTAAGACATTTGTATTGATGCTACCCAAACCTCTTGGTGGAGGGACCTAATGAGCCTGTTCTCTGGTGTGAGGGCAAAAGAAAAACAGACCCTCAGTGTCTCTTCCCTAAGTTAAGCATCAGCAAATTAATGAAGACAGAGAGGAGCATCTGCAGAAACTGCTGCTCTAATCCAGACACATCCTGAACACCTCCCTCTACCTCAAAATGAACTGTGTGAAACTAGATTTCTGAACCACAAGAAAGAAAGGTGGAAAGTATTTTCTAAAGTCAGATGTAGAGGAGAATCTTCACCTTGAGTCTAAAGTCCCCTTCAGGCCATTGAATATACCCACTCTGATTTGCTGGGTATGTTATACAGAGAAATCATAGAATTTTTTCACTTACGGCAGAAGAGTAGTCAGGAAAGTATATGGAATTAAAATAGAGCGATGTATTTTCTTTACAAAATTTTTTTTTTGCACAATAGCTTAACATAAACACCATTTTGGCCAGGCATGGTGGCTCACACCTGTAACCCCAGCACTTTGGGAGGCTAAGGTGGGCAGATCACCTGAGGTCACAGGAGTTCGAGACCAGCCTGGAGGGGAGGTTGGAGTGCAGTGGCACAATCTCGGCTCATTGCAACTTCCACCTCCCGAGTTCAAGCCATTCTCGACCCTCAGCCTCCCGATAGCTGGGATCACAGGCACCTGCCACCACGACCTGCTAATTTTTGTATCTTTAGTAGATAGAGATGGGGTTTCACCATGTTGGCCAGGCTGGTCTCAAACTCCTGACCTCAAGTGATCCTCCCACCGGCCTCCCAAGGTGCTGGGATTATAGGCATGAGCCACTATGCCCAGCCCTACACTTTGGATTTAACTTTGATTCCTGCTCATATGCAGAGTTTCAAACTGCTTAAATGCCTGCAACATTTAGCTGCAAGGAAGAAAGCTTAACACAAAGTCCTCCAGGGAGCAAAAAACTGCACCACTATGCCCAGCTAATTTTTTTGTATTTTTAGTAGGGATGGGGATTCACTATGTTGGCCAAGCTGGTGTTGAACTCCTGACCTCAGGTGATCCACCCCCCTCAGCTCCTAAAGTTCTGGAATTACAGGCCTGAGCCACCCCGCCCAGCAACAAGGCTAATTTGAGGGTCACTTGTTTGATGCCTTTTCTTGCCCATGCCATAGGTCAGAACTAGGACAAGCAGAGCACGTCATATATAAGCTGCGTAAGTCTCTTGGCCTCTTTGTACCTTAGTTTCCCCATTTGAGAAAAACAAATGGATCTTAAGACACGCTTTTCAGAGTTCATAATGGGCTTATATCCAGCTAACCAATAATTGTATGAGTTTTTATACAAAATAGTTGTTTACACGTATTCATCTTCTATTTCACTTACAAGTTGTGTAAAAACTGCATTCCGTGCCAGGCCTGAAATGTTCCGTGGCTCAGTTCCGTAATTAAATTGCAGCCCAGATTTCTACAAAAAAAGACATAAGCCAAAGGAAAAAAAATTATTTCAGAACATTTATCATTTGCTGTGAGTCTAATTTATATAGGATGGAACATAACCTCAGTCCTTTCTCTGTGCACTAAGGAAATCTCACTGTGGAAGATACTGGCTTATGATTTATACTTTAACATTGCACATGTGGTGCATTAGCTACAAAACAGTGAACGCTCAGTAAGTACCTGTGTTAAGTGGTCTTTATTTCTCTAGAACAGGATTTCACGACTTCAGTACCATCGACATTTTGGACTATATAACTCTTTGCCGTGGGGGTTTGTCTTATACTTTGCAGGATGTTTAGCAGCATCTCTGGCCTCTGCCCACCAGATGCCAGGAGCCACAACCACAGTTTTGTCAACCAAAACTGTCTCTGGACATTACCAAATGGCACCTGAGTACAAAATCACACCAGTTGAGAACCACTGCTCTCTGATGATTCACTATGATCTGTGTAATAATTCTCACACTAATCTTTGCTAGAGACAAAAAGGAATTGCTATATAATTTTAGTACCTTTCTACTGGTCAAATTTTAATCATATTTCAAAATGAATAGCAAAGAGGTTTATAATTAAGTTTTATAAAAATTCCAAATGTAATAAAGTTATATTTGTAACTTACATATACTGCAAAAATGGTAGTGATTCAAATGTACGTCTTTCAATATACTGTATTTTATTGCAGGATAAATCTCTAGGAAAAATAAAATGAAAATATTGCCTTATAAGTTATCAGTGTTGACTAGTATGAATAATAGCAAGAGTTTAGAATAATATTGAATACACATTTTTCATCTCGACTGTAAACGTTTGGACCTGTATTTGAACTTTCCAGAGCCCCTAACCCTGCCTGTACCTCTCCTAGAGTCTCACCTTCATACTTTTAATAAATAAAATATACAATAGACTTTGGAATTAATTTTTCCTGAGAGCAGTAGACTTGATTAGATGCCCTTTTGTAGTCTCATCAAATCCTAGATTATAAGCTCAAAGCTTTTATCTCTATATATAGTTTCTAATATTAAAATTAATAGCCTCACATTTATACACCTTCCTAGTTTAGGTTTGTTTTCCTATGCCACTTCAGTATCAGAAGAAATAAAAGACATCCTTTCACAGCATTTGAAAGGAAGTTACTTAATACATAACTTTGAACTAATATTCAAATCATATTAATACAATTAATTTCTACATATTAATAGAAATTAATTTTTGGTTTTATATTGCTTTAATATTTCATGAAAGCAATTTCTTCAGTTATACAGTGATGGGGCTTTTCCCTCCCTCTTTACCTGGATGGTGTAACATTGGCTGATGTCTCCATCTCTAGTCTCTCCATTCCTAAACTATCCTGCACACAGTCATCATATAAACTCTCTAGAAGTGGCTTGCAAAGACCAGCACCTCCTGGGAAATTATTGAAGATGCAAATTCTTGGTCCCACTCTAGACCAACTGAATCAATAACTAGGGGTGGAGTCCAGAACTGAGTTCTAATGTGCCCCCTCAATGACTGTGATGCAGAGCCATCTTACAGCACTGCTGTGATAACACGGTTCCCCATGATGGCTCCTCAGCTTGGCATTCAAAGCCCTAGAAGATCTGGCTCCAATTTCCTACTCTCCCTCCTTGTAATCTACAGGTACTCATGGCATTCCTCGAATACTTTCCTGTGTTTTGCCCTTCTCCCATTTCCCTTTTGCAAGTTTAGAATATTGTCCCCAAGATGTCTGTCCGATGCTACACAATGGCCCTTCAAAGTCCTATTCAAATGGGATTGTTCTAGTAACATCTTCCTGGGTCCAAACTGAAGTATTTTCCCCTATTCTATGCTTCAGAAACAATTTATCCTTCCTAGTGCCCACATCCATTTCTTCTTCTTCTTTTTTTTTTTTTTTTTGGACGGAGTCTCGCTCTGTCGCCCAGGCTGGAGTGCAGTGGTGCAATCTCGGCTCACTGCAAGCTCCGCCTCCCGGGTTCACGCCATTCTCCTACCTCAGCCTCTCCGAGTAGCTGGGACTACAGGTGCCCGACACCACGCCCGGCTAATTTTTTTGTATTTTTAGTAGATTCGGGGTTTCACCGTGGTCTCGATCTCCTGACCTCGTGATCCGCCCGCCTCGGCCTCCCAAAGTGCTGGGATTACAAGCGTGAGAATGTAGTTATTTTTCATCCCATTTTTTCTGAGCATAAACTCCTTGAAAGCATGGACTAGGCAATGCTCATCTGCATTGCCCACCATGTTTAAAACTGACACATGGAAATAAAGTAAATTCAAATATTTGTAAAACAAATGAATAGCTGGCCGGGTGTGGTGGCTCATGCCTGTAATCCCAGCACTTTGGGAGGCTGAGGCGGGTGGATTACAAGGCAGGATATCGAGACCATCCTGGCTAACAAGGTGAAACCCTGTCTCTACTAAAAATACAATAAATTAGCTGGGCGTGGAGGCATGTGCCTGTAGTCCCAGCTACTCGGGAGGCTGAGGCAGGAGAATGGAGTGAACCTGGGAGGCAGAGCTTGCGGTGAGCCGAGATCGCGCCACAGCACTGCAGCCTGGGTGACAGAGTGAGACGCCGTCTCAAATAAATAAATAAATAAATAAATAAATAAATAGCTGGGGGAGTGAGTAGAAGGAAAATGATTATTTTAAAGCAAATGTTGTTTTATTTCTTCATGGCCTCTGTGCACTTTGGCATCCACTTGAGGGTCTTTTCACCCACTTTCCTTAAGCCTTTCACATTTGAAAGAATCTGTTTGCAAAACAGCATCACTAATAAGGATGAATGACATACACACCTCTATGGACAGAGGATAAGAATCAAGCTTTCATAGCAATTGAACATAGTATCTTCTTGTCTCTTAACAGACAGAAGTACTATGCAGGTATCCCTTTCTTGGTAACAGGGCTCGGGAGATAGTTACTGTATAAGTTACTGTGAAGAGTTAGGGGCATTTCTGATATGCTTCTTACTGTAAACATTTCTAGCTCTACCACTTAACCATCATTTTAAACATCTGTTTTAATATAACAATTCCCGAAATGAAATCCTTAATACTAGTCTATTTTCTTGGTAGCTTAATATTCTTGATAATATTATTTCTATAATTCAGCTGATTTCAAATATTTAAATGTTAATTTAATTCCGATTAAATTACTAAAAAATTCTGGATTAATGATGCTCAAATGAATGTAGGTGGTCCATATTTTCTTCTCCTTTAGGCAACAATCTGAAGTTAACTTTAATTCCTTTCATCCTACTAAACCAACTTTTTCAAATCTTTTTTTGTGAAGGTCAGACAGTAAACATTTTAAGGCTTTGTGGGCCACATATGATCTCTCTCGCATATTTCTCTTTCTTTTTTCTTTCACAGTCCTTTAAAAATGCAAAAACCATTCTTAACTTAATAGGCTATTAAAAAATAGACCCTAAGTTAGATTTGATCTATTGGCTGTAGATTGAATAAAAGATGGTATGTAAATCCTTATAAAACAAGGTTCATATGGGTGTCAGTCACTGCTCAGATCTTCTTACCATGTGAAATTTTTTCCGTCTGTTTTGTCTATACAATTTAAAAACTGAAAATGCATAGGACGTAGCTAATGCTAGAGATGGGCGGAGACCCTATACAAACTTACAGAATTGCAGAATTTTATTGCTGGAAGAAATCTTAGAGATTATCTAATTTGAACCCCTTATTCATTTTAAAAATAATATGACTAAAAACTCAAAAATATGATTAACTAACTTACAAATACTGGAGGGATAGCAGGCCTTCAAATGAATCGTTATGTAATTCAGTCAAATAATTTTCACTGAGAATTCTGGAAAATGAAAAAGTTATTTCTAGATTAAAATGCAAACTACAACTATTTGCTACACAGGACTATCTCCTGCATGTGGAGGAAAGCTGGGTCATGGTCATTTCTAGATGGTGGTATCTGCTCTGCTTTCATTCAAACCTTTTCTTACATTTTCCTTTTTGTGTCCATCTCTCTCCACCACCATCACCACACACACAGGCAAGCACAGACACACATGCAAGCACACACACACAGGCAAGCACAGACACATATGCAAGCACACACACACACATGCAAGCACAAACACACAAGCAAGCACACACACACAAGCACACCACTCCACTCTTCCCACCAAATTGTATCTTTAATGACTCCTCTCTAGATCATAATATACCTTTCAGAATCCAACTCTGGGTGGCACCAAGATCAGCAGAACCTCCATTTCCTCCTCTCTTTTCCCAAACCTTATTATGAAAGCCCCACATGGGACCATGTCAGGGCTGCAAGTGAAGCCATTCAACTTTTTTCTCCCATCAAAAAAATGTGAGAACTACAATGTGCATAAAGTGCACATAATATAAATGTTGTTTATATTTAATTTAATTTAATTTCTGAGACAGGGTCTCATTCTGTTACCCACACTGGTCTCAGACTCCTGGCTCAAGTGATCCTCCTGTCTCCGCCTCCAAAGTCTTGGGATTGCAGACATGAGCCACCTCACCTGGCCAAATATTCAGTTTAATAATTGTAAAGCAGATACCCATGCAAACATTGTTACAAAAGATTATTGCTAGCATCCCAGAAGCCCCAGTGTGCCCCTTTCCAATCACATTCCTCTCTCTAACCCTAATAGGTAACCACTACCCTGACTTTCGTAATGATTTTCTTGCTTTTAAAATGTAGTCCTGGCCTGGCGTGGTGGCTCATGCCTGTAATCCCAGCATTCTGGAAAGCCAAGGCACATGAATCACCTGAGGTCCTGAGCTCGAGACCAGCCTGTCCAACATGGTGAAACTCTGTCTCTACTAAAAATATAAAAATTAGCTGGGCATGGTGGCGGGCACCTGTAATTCCAGCTACCCAGGAGGCTGAGGCAGGAGAATCCCTTGAACCCAGGAGGTGGAACTTGCAGTGAGCCAAGATCGCACCATTGAACCCCAGCCTGGGCAACAAGAACAAAATTCCGTCTCAAAAAATAAATAAAGCAATTCTCCTGCCTCAGCTTCCCAAGTAGATGGGATTATAGGCACCCACCACCATGTCTGGCTAATTTTTGTATTTTCAGTACAGATGGGGTTTCGCCATATTGGCCAGGCTGGTGTGAAACTCCTGACCTCAGGTGATCCACCTGCCTCGACCTCCCGAGGTGCTGGGGTTACAGGTGTGAGCCACTGTACCTAGCATGTGTTTTATTTTTAATTTAGAACTCATGTATGTCTTGTCTATATAAGTCAAACTAATGATGTGACACAAACTGTTGTGAAAAATGTTACTTTGAATGTAAGCATTTTTTCCAAAATCATTTATGTGTCTAAACTAATTCCTTCTATAAATCAGGAAGAAAACGATAAAACAATTCAACAGGAAAATGAACAAAGGACAGAAAACTCAGAGAAGAAACACAAATGTTCAATAAACGTATGAAGATATTTAATTAAATTCATGAGGGATCAGAAAAATTCAAATTTGGATGGAATCCCTTTTATTCATCCATAACTTCAACAAAAAGTTGGCGAGTACCCAGCAGTGAAAAGGTGTGGGGAAATGAATGCTGTCATATTCTGCTGACAATAGAGTCAGTTGGCACAACGTTTTTGAGGACAATTAAAATTTTGTGTCTACATAGTCTTCACCCCAACTCTTCCATTTCTAGATATCTATGCTACAGGAATACTTGCCCACTAAGCATAATCTAAACATTCATCAATGGGGAAATTATTAAATAAACTATGATGCATCCATACTATGGATTATGCAGGAGTTTAAATGAATGGGGTGACCCTCTAAGTCCTAGAAAGGAAAGAAATTATGAAGTGAAAGAATATCATATGATATAAGTGATACCATGAAGTGAAAGAATCAAGTTGCAAGATGTTACCCTTTATGTAAAGAAAAAAGATTTTAAAAACCACACAAAAATCTATTTTGCTTTATGTAAATATATATGTAGGAAAGTGGGGAAAAGTCTGGAAGCACGTATACTAAACAGAGTAGCATTACCTCAGGAATGAGGGAGTAGGGCACAAGGAGGGTTTTTGTTATACCTGTTATTGCATTTTTGTGCATTAAAAATAGAATCATGGGCTGGGTGTGGTGGCTCATGCCTATAATATGAGCACTTTAGGAGGCCAAGGTGGGAGGATCACTTGAGCCCAGGAGCTCAAGACCAGCCTAAGCAGCATAGGAAGACCCTGTCTCTACAAAAAATACAAAATTAGGTGGGCATGGTGGCATGCACCTCTGGTCCCAGCTACTTGGGAGGCTGAGGTGGGAGGATCACTTGTGCCTGGGAGGTGAAGGCTGCAGTGAGATGTGATTGTGCCACTGCACTCCAGCCCAGGGCACAAAGTAAGACCCTGTCTCTGAAAAAAAAAAAAGAGGAAAAAAAAGAATATAACCATGTATTATTGGCATGATAAAAAATTTAAATTGCCACTTATTTTAGAGAGAGCCTATCAAATTTAATTTTAAAATAACCATAGGATTGCAATCCACAGAGGTTGATTTGGGGTATGGAGGGGAAATATCTTTTCTCAGAGGTATGGACCTCAAAATTCTGGACCAAGAAGGATCTTACAATGCAGTTAGTTTTTTGTCATATTTGGAGAGAATATACTCACAGTTTCTCGGTCCAACTGTATGCTTTCCATACATTTCCATCAATGTATGAAATATAGTTTCCTTGGAAATTTCTGTGAAGAAAGACAGTTTATATCCTTGAATAGGCAGGAAAAGAATGAACAGAATAAATAAAAGAATCATGGCAACATTGTCGGGGATATTCAGAAACAGAAAATAGCACCTGCTTTCTCATTTCCAGAGCTATCAGCTTCCCAGTTTGCACAATTCATCAAGAAATAATGCGGGGCCACTGGCACAAATGATGAGGCATCTCCCGGAAGCTTAACTTCCTATCCATCCCATCTCTTGGACAGACGATGCCAGTTAATTACTTTGAATGTAAGTATTTTATCCAAAAGCACTTATGTGTCTAAACAAAATCCTACAAATCAACACAAAAATGGTAAATAATTCAACAGAAAAATGGGCATAAGCTTATCTTTATCGATAAATAAGTAGAAAGAAACCCTATGCCAGGTAACACCAAAGCTTTGCCTTCTGTTGAAACATCCTAGGCTTTTTCTTTCCACTCTTATTACAACTGATCTGATTTAGCCCCTTCACACTTTACTCCTACATTTTGCTAGACCTTTCTATTTTGTCTCCCTGAAATAAGCTTTTCCTTTTGGGCACTCTACATACGGATTCTAAAATAATCCTTTGCATGTCTATACTTGAACATAAAGCAAAAAAGCAAAATAAAATAAAATAATCTTCCTGTTTTCATCATTTAATCTCTCTTGCTTGGAAACTTTCAATGGCTTTCCATACTTCATTGTGTACTCTTTAAGACCCAAGTAAACTTTTAGCTTATCCATGTAGCTTTCCCTGATCTCCACACCTCAAGGACCACAGATTCTGGTAAATTCTAGCACTGATGGTATGCATTATCTTTTAGTAATTAATTCTATATACCTCCCTTTTTATGCCTATTCTCTTTCTTCCCTCCTATCATTTTCATGTTCTGCAGACAATAGCATACTTGCTCCTGGGTTTGACACAAAATGAGTGCTACATATAAAAAGCCAGGGACAAAAATGAGTTCTGGACATAACTAGAGGACTGAGTAATCATGTTAACAGCCAACACTCCTACATATGCTAGGCACTGATGAAGTGTTTCAGATATTCACTCACCTAAATTTCACGACAATCCTATGAAGTGGTAACTAGCATAATCCCCAGTTTAAAGGTGAGGAAATTGAGTCACAGAGCAGAATAACTTGCTCTGGATCACCAAGCTAATAAACAGACCTGGGTTCAAACCCAGGCAGCCTGGCTCCAGAATCAACTCTTAACCACTTAGAGCATCATCGCTGAGATCGGGAGAGTGACAGGCTGCTGTAAGGAGGGTGAAGCGGGCCAGGTGCGGTGGCTCACGCCTGTAATCCCAGCACTCTGGGAGGCTAAGGTGGGTGGATCACCTGAGGTCAGGAGTTCAAGACCAGCCTGACCATGGAGAAACCCCGTCTCTACTAAAAACACAAAAAATTAGCCAGGTGTGGTGGCGCATGCCTGTAATCCCAGCAACTCAGGAGGCTGAGGCAGGAGAATCACTTGAACCCAGGAGATGGAGGTTGCGGTGAGCCAAGATCGTGCCATTGCACTCCAGCCTGTGCAAGAAGAGTGAAACTCTGTCTCAAAAAAAAAAAAAAAAAAAAAAAAAAAAAGAGGGTGAAGCGAAAATAGGAGCAGAGCAGCAGGTAAGCAATGATGTGATGGCGCTAAATAAGAATGGATAAGAAAATGAGTAAGAGTAAAAGACTGGGGTAAAAGTAAAAGACTGGAGAATGGGTCTAACATTAAAGGAGAATGAGGAGAAGGGAGAGTTGACAAGCAAAGGTGAAAGCAGAAAGTCAGTTGTCAGTACGGCTTGGGGAGATAAAGAAGGCCCAGGAAGGCCTACAGGAAAAGGCTGCCATGTCAGGCAAGACACAGAGGACGATTGAGGAAAGGTGATTCTTACAAGGTGGTGAAGATGCCATTGTAGGAGTTGGGCTCTGGCACAGGCACTTGGTGGAGCCTCTGCTTTGGGCTGAGATCAACACATGACAGAGTCTCATCTCCGCAGGTACAGAGCTCACATATGTTGGTGCTTGTGGAGGCCTTCTGCTCCTCTGGTGCAGTTTCAGACTGCACCAATGAATCCTGCGAAGATTCTAACTTTGTAGGTGGACCTGTGACCTCAGTCAGGCTTCGATGCAGAGTCTGAACCTGGTCTGGATGAGGAGCTGTAGTCTTCTCCAGGACTGTGGAATGTCCAATCTCTGTAGTGGGTTCTGGAGTTATGGCAAGTCCCGGGTCTGGAGGCTGAGCTGAGGTTTCCTGCGTGGTTGGAGATGGTTTAACCTCTGTAGTAGGCTCTGTAGTTATGCTAAGCTCCAGGTCCAGAGGTTGAACTGTGGCTTCAGTCAGGTGTGAATGCTGAGTCTGAATCTGATCTGGATGTGGAATTGTCACCTTAAGGTGCTTTGGAGGAACTATAGTCCTCTTCAGGGGTGTAGAATGTTCAACATCCATAGTGGGTTCTGCAGTGACGGTAAGTCCCAGGTCCAAAGGTTGAACGGGTGACATTGGATGCTGAGCTCGATCCTGACCTGGTGTTGGAATTGTTACCTCTTGATATATTTCAAGTTGGGGTACAACTTTCTTAGGAGGCTGAGTTGGGGTCTCCTGCATGGTTGGAGAAAGTTCAACCTCTGTCGTGGATTCTAGAATGATGGTAAGTCCCAGGTCCAAAGGTTGAACAGTGACACTGGGCAATGTTGAATGCTGAGCTGGATCCTGGCCTGGTGTTGGGACTGTCACCTCATAATGAGCTGGAGGTTGAGCAGCAAACTCCTTAGGTGGCTCTGGAAGCTGAACTGGGGCCATTTGCTGCCTTGAATGTTCTACCTCCTTAGGGGACTCTGGAGCCTGAACTGTGGCCTCCTGCTGGGTCAGAGAAGGTTCTGCCTCCATAGAGAGCTCTGGAATCTCAGCTGGAACCTCCTGCTGAGTTACAGATGGTTCTATCTCCTGAGGGAACTCTGGAGGCAAAGGTGGGGCCATCTGCTGGGTCAGAGAGGGTTCTATCACCATAGCAGGGTCTGAAGGCTGAGCAGGGACCGCCTGCTGGACTGGAGAGGACTCTACCTCTTTAGGTGGCTTTAAAAGCCGAGTTGGGGCCTGCTGTAGGACTGGAGATGGTTTGACCTTCTCAGGTGGCTCTGATGGCTGAGCTGGTATCTCCCACTGTGGTGGAGGACTGACCTCTTCAGTGGACTTCCGAGGATGACCCGAGGCTTCCTGCTGGGTTGCAGATGGTTCAACTTCCTTAGGGGGCTCTGGTGGCTCAGCTGGGAACCCTTGCTGGACTGGAGAAGGTTCTGCCTCCTTAGGGGGATCTAGAGTCTGAGCTGTGGCCTCTTGGTGGACTGGAGATTCAATCTTTTCAGGAGAATGCAGAGGCGGGGAAGGGAGATCAGGCTGGGCTGGAGAAAAGTCAGCCTGTTCAATGGGAATAGGAGGGTTGTCCTGCTGGACTGGAGAAGATTCTACCCCCATAGTGACTGCTGTAGGTTTGGTAAGCTCCCTATCTAGATCTAGATATGACACATCTAGAGGTGAACCTATTGCTTCATCATTCAGTGAACTTCCAAAGTCTGAGGAGAGCTGAGTTGGAGGTGAGTTGTGGTCTCTTTATGGACTGGAAGTTGTTCATAATTTTCAGGTCTACTTAGCTGCTGAATTATGTCTTGCTGGTCTTTCAAACGTTGAAACTGCTCAGGGGACATTAAGGGCTGAGCTGGGGCCTCCTGCTGGGCTGGAGAAGATTCAACCTCCCCAGAAGACTCAGAAGGCTGAGCTGGCTGCTCCTGCTCACTGGGGGAAAGTTCAGGCTCCATGGGAGGACCTGGCGGCTCAGTTGGGGCCTCCTGTTGGGTTGCAGAAGGTTCCACCTCCTCTGGAGGCTGATTTGGGGCCTCCTTCTGGGCTTGGGAAGATTCTGCCTCATTTTTGGGCTCTGATGTCATGGTAACCTCCACATCTGCAGGTTTAATGGTAATGTTGGGCAAGTTATAATGAGCTTGATCCTCACCTGGAGGTTGAACTGTCACTTCATGATTCAGTGGAGTTTGAGCTAGACTCTCCATAGAGGACTCTGGAGGCAGAGCTGGGGACTCCTGCTGGGTTGAAGGTTCTACCTCCTGAGGGAGCTGTGGAAGCTGTGCTGGGGCTTCTTCCTGGAGTGAAGAGGACTGGATGTCTTCCAGGGTCTCTGGATTTTGAGTTTCGGGCTCTCGATGGAACTGAGAAAGTCCAACTTGCTCAGGTGGCCCTGGAGGCTCATCTGCGTTCACCCGGAGTTCTGGAGGCAGGCTGCCAGGATACAGTGTGTCCATACTGGAATATTCATCCTGAAAAGTCTGTTTCTGACGCTGAGGTTTGGATAATTGGTGTGGAATCCCAGTAATCTCAGCAAGGCTCCAACGCTCAGCTAGATGTTTCTTCAGGTTCTTGGGCGAAACCACAAATTTGGTTGGTTTTGAAACCTTACTCTCTAGTGGAACAAGTATATCATCTGCCTGATGACCTGCAGCCCGATCTAGATCTGCAGTTGAACTTATTTTTGAGGCGAGGAAGCTGAACTGGGTCTGGTTCTGATCCCCATCCAGCAGTGGAACCATCTCTGGGAGCCTTTCTTGCGGAGTCAGCTTGTCATATAAATCCTGCTGGGCAGCCGAGAACTGCTCTGGTCCCAGGGGCAGCTCTCCAGCTGAATCGGTGTCCAGGAATGGAGCCAAATTTTCAGTCGATTCCTGGGGCAGGGATGACATCTGCAAAGAAGCAGAGGGCCCCAGGTATTCAAAGTCCCCCGGGGCTGCTAGGGGAGCAGGTGCATGGGGAGATTCCCACGGGAGATGGGAGGAGCGGGAAGACCAGGGCTCAGGTGGCCCCATGGGGTTAGAGGTCAGCTGGAGCGGGTTGACCCGCACCAGAGGCTGAGCCTCCTTAACTAGGAAATACAATAGTTGCCACGTAAGGAGGGGCCATGGGCCCCAGAAACGCAGCCAAGACATGACACACGCTGGTGCTGCACACTCAACGGGAGCCATTCTGGCAGCCGGAGATGCTCATGCCCTTTATGAGCGTGCGCCCCGCCCTGTCTTTATGACACCTTTAGTTATGTCACCTTTATTAGGCTCGGGTCCAGATCTGCTCCATGTTACCAGGGCACTCATGTCACAATCCCACCCAAGCACCCCTTCCCACCATGCCCGGCGGAACACCCCTCCCCTCCCCTTAGTGAGGAAGGATTTGGGCCACAGGCCGGGTTGGTCCCAGGACTCCAGTGGCCTGCTGTGGTGTGGTGGGGTGGGGTGGGGTCGGGTGGGGGCGCGGCAGAGCTTCCCAAGGAAGTCACGAGACCTCGCCTTGGGATCTTCAGAAGTGCTAGTTCACAGGCCGGGTGCAGTGGCTCATGCTTGTAATCCCAGCACTTTGGAAGGCCGAGGTGGGCGGATCACGAGGTCAGGAGATCGAGACCACGGTGAAACCTCATCTCTACTAAAAATACAAAAAATTAGCCGGGCGTGGTGGCGGGCGCCTGTAGTCCCAGCTACTCAAGAGAGGCTGAGGCAGGAGAATGGCGTGAACCCGGGAGGTGGAGCTTGCAGTGAGCAGAGATGGCGACACTGCACTCCAGCCTGGGCGACAGAGCGAGATTCCATCTCAAGAAAAAAAAAAAAAGAAGTGCTAGTTCACTTCTGGCAGCCTGAATTCTTCCTCCTCCAAGGCGAAATCCAAGAATACTCTTCCTTCCAGGGAGAGAAACTGACCTTCAAATGGGCACCAGTTAGGGTGGCAGGCAGGACGCACGTTACAGTCATTTATTCCAAAATGTTGCCATTTTCGCTAAACTGTTGCATGTTTGATAATTAATTCACCACCCTATTAGGTAGGGGCTACCAGGGAATAAGCAAGGACTTCAAATTTTCTGTAGGAGGGGAGTTGGGGGTGGGCGATTCAGTCTGGGAGGTTTTAATCTGAGTGAAGAGCCCTTTGCACTAGGCTGGGAGGAGGCTGAACTGTCATCCTGCCTTAACTCAACACAGCCATTACCCTAGAAGTTACAGCGCCACCCTTCAGAGATCTACCCTGTGTGCACACATGGAGAAGAGGCTTAGGTTGTTAAAGTCAGCATGTTAAATAACTTCCTGAAATGCGACTATAACTAGAACCCAGCTGACTTCCCCACAGCCATTCTTACCTATTTTATTACTGTCTGGCACAATTATCAGCATGTAAACTCCAAGAAGGTGCTTCATCTTATTCCAGTGCCTAGCACAGGCATAGGGTGCATAGTGATGGTATTAAAATTGAAGGGGGGCCGTGCACAGTGGCTCACATCCATAATCCCAGAACTCTGGGAGGCAGGTGGGCAGATCACTGAGGTCAGAAGTTCCAGACCAGCCTGATCAACACGCTGAAACTCCGTCTCTACTAAAAATACAAAATTAGCTGGGCGTGGTGGTGCATGCCTGTAATCCCAGCTACACGGGAGGCTCAAGCAGGAGAATTGCTTGAACCTGGGAGGCAAAGGCTGCAGTGAGCCGAGATCGCAACAATGCACTCCAGCCTGGGCAACAAGAGAGAAACTCCGTCTCAAAAAAATAAAATAAAATTGAAGGGATTCCAAGATTCGCCTCATTTAGGGATGGATCTATTGTTATAATCAGATTTCTGAAATCAGTGCTAACTTCCTCTCACATTTCACAGAAAGCTAGACTTCTTAAAGCTGGAAGTTTCCTTGGTGGGTTTTATTTAAATTGAATTAAAATAATTATTTTACAGGGAAAAACTTCAAAACACTTTGCAACTTTGGGTAAAAGTTAAATAAAACAGTCTAACCCCAAATTAAGTTTCCACTGAAATGAAACTTTTTTTTTTTTGAGAAGGAGTCTTGCTCTTTCACCCAGGCTGGAGTGCAGTGGTGCGATCTTGGCTCACTGCAGGCTCTGCCGCCCGGGATCACGCCATTCTCCTGCCTCAGCCTCCCACGTAGCTGGGACTACAGGCGCCCGCCACCTTGCCCGGCTAATTTTTTGTATTTTAGTAGAGACGGGGTTTCACCGTGTTAGCCAGGATGGTCTCGATCTCCTGACCTCGTGATCCGCCCGCCTCGGCCTCCCAAAGTGCTGGGATTACAGGCATGAGCCACCGCGACCGGCCTTTTTTGCTCCTTTTTAAAAAAAAAAATCCATAAATAGTAAATAATGACTGTTTTGAGATTTAGAAATTTAATCCCTATTTAAGGATTTCATATGCAGTCATGCGTTGCTTGCCATGTAAGGAGCTTGAGAAATGTATCAGGTGATTTCATCATTGTGCTAACATCAGTGTATACTTACACAAACCTAGGTGCTGTACCCTACAGCACACCTAGGCTATACGGCATGGCCTAGGACTCCTAGGCTACAAACCTGTACTGTATGTTACTGTACTGAATATTAAAGGCAACTGTAACACAATGGCAGGTATTTGTGTATGTAAACATGGAAAAGGTACAGTTAAATGGATACAGTTAATACTGTATAAAAGATAAAAATGGGGCAGGACAGCGGCTCACACCTGTAATCCCAGCACTTTGAGATGCAGAGGTGGGTGGATCACCTGAGGTCAGGAGGTCGAGACCAGCCTGGCCAACATAGCGAAAAACAGTCTCTACTAAAAATACAAAAATTAGCTGAGTATGGTGGTGCATGCTATAATCCCAGCTACTCAGGAGGCTGAGTAGGAGAATCACTTGAACCCAGGAGGTAGAGGTTGCAGTGAGCTGAGATCGTGCCATCGCACTCCAGCCTGGGCAACAGAGTGAGACTCCATAAGAACAACAACAACAAAAAAAGATAAAAATGGTATGCCTGTACAGGATAGCTCCTTTATACTCTTATGGAACCACCATCATATATGTGGTCTATTGTTGACCGAAACCTCATTTTGCAGCACAGATTGTAAATGATTGACAGAAAGATCATCAGCAAAATAGTCACCCAAGGTATATGGGAGACAATGAGATCCAAGCAATAAGCCATATTTGAAAGGCATTATAGTTTTTGAAAGCCATAGCACAATCAGTCTTAAGGTCAGTTACATTCTCCCCACTTCTCTGGTATCCTGTTTGAAGGGAGTTCTAAAAAGGC
>NW_022096834.1:0-4192 GCF_006542625.1 Nomascus leucogenys
CCTGTTATTGGTCTATTCAGAGATTCAACTTCTTCCTGGTTTAGACTTGGGAGTGTGTATTTGTCAAGGAATTTATCCATTTCTTCTAGATTTTCTAGTTTATTTGCATAGAGGTGTTTGTAGTATTCTCTGATGGTAGATTGTATTTCTGTGGGATCAGTGGTGATATCCCCTCTTTCATTTTTTATTGCATCTATTTGATTCTTCTCTTTTCCTCTTTATTAGTCTTGCTAGTGGTCTATCAATTTTGTTAATCTTTCCAAACTATATCTTCTGGATTCATTAATTTTTTGAAGGGTTTTTTGTGTCTCTATTTCCTTCAGTTCTGCTCTGATTTTAGTTATTTCTAGCCTTCTGCTAGCCTTTGAATGTGTTTGCTCTTGCTTTTCTAGTTCTTTTAATTGTGATGTTAGGGTGTCAATTTTGGATCTTTCCTGCTTTCTCTTGTGGGCATTTAGTGCTATAAATTTCCCTCTACACACTGCTTTGAATGTGTCCCAGATATTCTGGTATGTTGTGTCTTTGTTCTCATTGGTTTCAAAGAACATCTTTATTTCTGCCTTCATTTCATTATGTACCCAATAGTCATTCAGGACAGGTTGTTCAGTTTCCATGTAGTTGAGCGGTTTTGAGCCAAATCATGACTGAACTCCCATTCACAATTGCTTCAAAGAGAATAAAATACCTAGGTATCCAACTTACAAGGGATGTGAAGGACCTCTTCAAGGAGAACTACAAACCACTGCTCAATGAAATAAAAGAGGATACAAACAAATGGAAGAGCATTCCATGCTCATGGGTTGGAAGAATCAATATCATGAAAATGGCCATACTGCCCAAGGTAATTTATAGATTCAATGCCATCCCCATCAAGCTACCAATGACTTTCTTCACAGAACTGGAAAAAACTACTTTAAATGGAACCAAAAAAGAGCCGCATGCCAAGTCAATCCTAAGCCAAAAGAACAAAGCTGGAGGCATCACGCTACCTGACTTCAAACTATACTACAAGGCTACAGTAACCAAAACAGCATGGTACTGTACCACAACAGAGACATAGATCAATGGAACCAGAACACAGCCCTCAGAAATAATGCCACATATCTACAACTATCTGATCTTTGACAAACCTGACAAAAACAAGCAATGGGGAAAGGATTCCCTATTTAATAAATGGTGCTGGGAAAACTGGCTAGCCATATGTAGAAAGCTGAAACTGGATCCCTCTTCCTTACACCTTATACAAAAATTAATTCAAGATGGATTAAAGACTTAAATGTTAGACCTAAAATCATTAAAATCCTACAAAAAACCTAGGCAATACCATTCAGGACATAGGCATGGGCAAGGACTTCATGTCTAAAACACCAAAAGCAATGGCAACAAAAGCCAAAATTGACAAATGGGATCTACTTAAACTAAAGAGCTTCTGCACAGCAAAAGAAACTACCATCAGAGTGAAGAGACAACCTACAGAATGGGAGAAAATTTTCACAACCTACTCATCTGACAAAGGGCTAATATCCAAATCTACAATGAACTCAAACAAATTTACAAGAAAAAAACAAACAACCCATCAAAAAGTGGGCAAAGGACATGAACAGACACTTATCAAAAGAAACATTTATGCAGCCAAAAAACACATGAAAAAATGCTCATCATCACTGGCCATCAGAGAAATGCAAATCAAAACCACAATGAGATACCATCTCACACCAGTTAGAATGGCCATCATTAAAAAGTCAGGAAACAACAGGTGTTGGAGAGGATGTGGAGAAATAGGAACACTTTTACACTGTTGGTGGGACTATCAACTAGTTCAACCATTGTGGCAGTCAGTGTGGCGATTCCTCAGGGATATAGAACTAGAAATACCATTTGACCCAGCCATCTCATTACTGGGTATATACTCAAAGGACTATAAATCATGCTGCTATAAAGACACATGCACATGTATGTTTATTGTGGCACATTCACAATAGCAGAGTTGGAAAAACCCAAATGTCCAACAACGATAGACTGGATTAAGAAAATGTGCACATATACACCATGGAATACTATGCAGCCATAAAAAATGATGAGTTCATGTCCTTTGTAGGGACATGGATGAAGCTGGAAACCATCATTCTCAGTAAACTACTGCAAGGAAAAAACCAAACACTGTATGTTCTCAGTCACAGGTGGGAATTGAACAATGAGAACTCATGGACACAGGAATGGGAACATCACACTCTGGGACTGTTGTGGGTTGGGGGAAGGGGTGAGGGACAGCATTAGGAGATATACCTAATGCTAAATGATGAGTTAATGGGTGCAGAAAATCAACATGGCACATGGATACATATGTAACAAACCTGCACATTGTGCACATGTACCCTAAAACCTAAAGTATAATAATAAAAATAATAATAAAATGAAAAAAGGAATAAACACAGTAAGAACAGTGAAAAAAAAAAGAATTCCTCTGTGTAGTTTTTATGTGTAGATATTTCCTTTTCCACCATAGGCCTCAAACTGCTCCAAATGTCCACTTGCAGATTCAACAAAAGAGTGTTTCAAAGCTGCTCTATGAAAAGTAAGGTTCAACTCTGTGAGATGAATGCACACATCTCAAAGTAGTTTGTCAGAATACTTCTGTGTAGTTTTTATGTGAATTTATTCCTTTTTCCTCCATAGGCCTCAAAACACTACAAATTTCCACTTGCAGATTCTACATAAGAGGGTTTCAAAACTGCTCAATCAAAAGTAAGGTTCAACTCTGTGAGATGGATGCACACATCAAAAAGAAGTTTGTCAGAATACTTCTGTGTAGTTTTTATGAGAAGATATTTCTATTTCCACCATAGTCCTCAAAGCACTACAAATGTCCACTTGCAGATTCTACAAAAAGAGTGTTTCAATGGTGCTCTATCAACAGTAAGGTTAAACACTCTGAGGTGAATGAACACATCACCAAGAAGTTTGTCAGAATAATACTGTGCAGTTTTTATATGAAGACATTTCCCTTTCCAAGATAGGCCAGAAAATGCTGCAATTGTCCCCTTGCAGATAATACAAAAAGAGAGTTTGAAAACTGCTCTATCAACATTAAGTTCAACTCTGTGAGGAGAATGCACGTATCAGAAAGGAGTTTGTCGAATGCTTCTGTCTAGTTTTATGTGAAGATATTTCCTTTTCAACCGTAGGCTTCAAAGCGCTCCAAATGTCCAATTTCAGATTCTACAAAAAGAGTGTTTCAAAGCTGCTCCATCAAAAGTAAAATACAACTCTGTGAGATGCATGCACACATCACAATATAGTTTGTCAGTATGCTCTATCTAGTTTTTATGTGAAGATATTTACTTTTCCACCATAGGCCTCAAACTGCTCCAAATGTCCAAATGCAGATTCTCCAAAAAGAGAGTTTCAAAACTGCTCTGTCAAAAGTAAGGTTCAAATCTGTGAGATGAATGCACACATCACAAAGAAGTTTGTCAGAATACTTCTGTGTAGTTTTTATGTGAAGATATTACTTTTTCCACCATAGGCCTCAAAGCACTCCAATGTCCATTTGCATATTCTACAAAAAGAGTGTTTCAAAACTACTCAATCAAAAGTAAGGTTCTACTCTCTGACATTAATGCAAACATCACAAAGAAGTTTGTCAGAATGCTTCTGTCTAGTTTTATATGAAGATATTTCTCTTTTCAAGACAGGCCTCAAAACTCCAAATGTCCCCTTGCAGATACTACAAATGGGAGTTTCAAAACTGCTGTATCAAAAGTAAAGTTCAGCTCCATGAGAAGAATGCATGTATCACAGGCATTTGTCAGAATTCTTCTGTCTAGTTTTTATGTGAAGATATTTCCTTTTCCACCATAGGACTCAAACTGCTCCAAATGTCCTCTTGCAGATTCTCAAAAAAGAGTGCTTCAAAGCTGCTCAATCAAAAGTAAAGTTCAACTCTGTGAGATGAATGCACACATCTCAAAGAAGATTGTCAGAATATTCCTGTGTAGTTTTTATGTGAAAGTATAGCTTTTTCCCCCATAGGCCTCAAAACGCTCCAAATATCCACTTGCAGATTCTACAAAAACAGTGTTTCAAAACTGCTCAATCAAAAGAAAGGTTCAACTCTGTGACATTAATGCACACATCACAAAGAAGTTTGTCAGAATGCTTCTGTCTAGTTTTTATGTGAAGATACTATCTT
>NW_022096835.1:0-3626 GCF_006542625.1 Nomascus leucogenys
GAATATTCCTTTTTCCACTATAGGCCTCTTAGCGCCCTGAATGTCCACTTGCATTTTCTACAGAAAGAGTGTTTCAGAACTGCTCAATCAAAAAAGGTTCAACTCTGTTAGTTGAATGCACAGAACAGAAGAAGTTTCACAGATTGCTTCTGTGTAGTTTTTATTTGAAATATTCCTTTTTCCACTATAGGCCTCTTAGCGCCCTGAATGTCCACTTGCATTTTCTACAGAAAGAGTGTTTCAGAACTGCTCAATCAAAAGTAAGGTTCAACTCTGTTAGTTGAATGCACAGAACAGAAGAAGTTTCACAGATGCTTCTGTGTAGTTTTTATTTGAAAATTTTTTTCCACTATAGGCCTCTTAGCGCCCGAATGTCCACTTGCATTTTCTACAGAAAGAGTGTTTCAGAACTGCTCAATCAAAAGTAAGGTTCAACTCTGTTAGTTGAATGCACAGAACAGAAGAAGTTTCACAGATGCTTCTGTGTAGTTTTTATTGAATATTCCTTTTTCCACTATAGGCCTCTTAGCGCCCTGAATGTCCACTTGCATTTTCTACAGAAAGAGTGTTTCAGAACTGCTCAATCAAAATAAGGTTCAACTCTGTTAGTTGAATGCACAGAACAGAAGAAGTTTCACAGATTGCTTCTGTGTAGTTTTTTTTGAAATATTCCTTTTTCCACTATAGGCCTCTTAGCGCCCTGAATGTCCACTTGCATTTTCTACAGAAAGAGTGTTTCAGAACTGCTCAATCAAAATAAGGTTCAACTCTGTTAGTTGAATGCACAGAACAGAAGAAGTTTCACAGATTGCTTCTGTAGTTTTTATTTGAATTTCCTTTTTCCACTATAGGCCTCTTAGCGCCCTGAATGTCCACTTGCATTTTCTACAGAAAGAGTGTTTCAGAACTGCTCAATCAAAAGTAAGGTTCAACTCTGTTAGTTGAATGCACAGAACAGAAGAAGTTTCACAGAAGCTTCTGTGTAGTTTTTATTTGAATATTCCTTTTTCCTATAGGCCTCTTAGCGCCCTGAATGTCCACTTGCATTTTCTACAGAAAGAGTGTTTCAGAACTGCTCAATCAAAATAAGGTTCAACTCTGTTAGTTGAATGCACAGAACAGAAGAAGTTTCACAGATTGCTTCTGTGTAGTTTTTATTTGAATATTCCTTTTTCCACTATAGGCCTCTTAGCGCCCTGAATGTCCACTTGCATTTTCTACAGAAAGAGTGTTTCAGAACTGCTCAATCAAAAGTAAGGTTCAACTCTGTTAGTTGAATGCACAGAACAGAAGAAGTTTCACAGATGCTTCTTGTAGTTTTTTTTGAAATATTCCTTTTTCCACTATAGGCCTCTTAGCGCCCTGAATGTCCACTTGCATTTTCTACAGAAAGAGTGTTTCAGAACTGCTCAATCAAAATAAGGTTCAACTCTGTTAGTTGAATGCACAGAACAGAAGAAGTTTCACAGATTGCTTCTGTAGTTTTTATTTGAAATATTCCTTTTTCCCTATAGGCCTCTTAGCGCCCTGAATGTCCACTTGCATTTTCTACAGAAAGAGTGTTTCAGAACTGCTCAATCAAAATAAGGTTCAACTCTGTTAGTTGAATGCACAGAACAGAAGAAGTTTCACAGATTGCTTCTGTGTAGTTTTTATTTGAAATATTCCTTTTTCCACTATAGGCCTCTTAGCGCCCTGAATGTCCACTTGCATTTTCTACAGAAAGAGTGTTTCAGAACTGCTCAATCAAAATAAGGTTCAACTCTGTTAGTTGAATGCACAGAACAGAAGAAGTTTCACAGATTGCTTCTGTGTAGTTTTTTTTGAAATATTCCTTTTTCCACTATAGGCCTCTTAGCGCCCTGAATGTCCACTTGCATTTTCTACAGAAAGAGTGTTTCAGAACTGCTCAATCAAAAGTAAGGTTCAACTCTGTTAGTTGAATGCACAGAACAGAAGAAGTTTCACAGATCTTCTGTGTAGTTTTTATTTGAAGATATTCCTTTTTCCACTATAGGCCTCTTAGCGCCCTGAATGTCCACTTGCATTTTCTACAGAAAGAGTGTTTCAGAACTGCTCAATCAAAAGTAAGGTTCAACTCTGTTAGTTGAATGCACAGAACAGAAGAAGTTTCACAGATTGCTTCTGTGTAGTTTTTATTTGAATATTCCTTTTTCCACTATAGGCCTCTTAGCGCCCTGAATGTCCACTTGCATTTTCTACAGAAAGAGTGTTTCAGAACTGCTCAATCAAAATAAGGTTCAACTCTGTTAGTTGAATGCACAGAACAGAAGAAGTTTCACAGATTGCTTCTGTGTAGTTTTTTTTGAAATATTCCTTTTTCCACTATAGGCCTCTTAGCGCCCTGAATGTCCACTTGCATTTTCTACAGAAAGAGTGTTTCAGAACTGCTCAATCAAAATAAGGTTCAACTCTGTTAGTTGAATGCACAGAACAGTAAGAAGTTTCACAGATTGCTTCTGTGTAGTTTTTATTTGAATATTCCTTTTTCCACTATAGGCCTCTTAGCGCCCTGAATGTCCACTTGCATTTTCTACAGAAAGAGTGTTTCAGAACTGCTCAATCAAAAGTAAGGTTCAACTCTGTTAGTTGAATGCACAGAACAGAAGAAGTTTCACAGATGCTTCTGTGTAGTTTTTATTTGAAATATTCCTTTTCTATAGGCCTCTTAGCGCCCTGAATGTCCACTTGCATTTTCTACAGAAAGAGTGTTTCAGAACTGCTCAATCAAAATAAGGTTCAACTCTGTTAGTTGAATGCACAGAACAGAAGAGAAGTTTCACAGATCTTCTGTGTAGTTTTTATTTGAAATATTCCTTTTTCCACTATAGGCCTCTTAGCGCCCTGAATGTCCACTTGCATTTTCTACAGAAAGAGTGTTTCAGAACTGCTCAATCAAAAGTAAGGTTCAACTCTGTTAGTTGAATGCACAGAACAGAAGTTTCACAGATGCTTCTTGTAGTTTTTATTTGAAAATATTCCTTTTTCCACTATAGGCCTCTTAGCTCCCTGAATGTCCACTTGCATTTTCTACAGAAAGAGTGTTTCAGAACTGCTCAATCAAAATAAGGTTCAACTCTGTTAGTTGAATGCACAGAACAGAAGAAGTTTCACAGATTGCTTCTGTGTAGTTTTTATTTGAATATTCCTTTTTCCACTATAGGCCTCTTAGCGCCCTGAATGTCCACTTGCATTTTCTACAGAAAGAGTGTTTCAGAACTGCTCAATCAAAATAAGGTTCAACTCTGTTAGTTGAATGCACAGAACAGAAGAAGTTTCACAGATGCTTCTGTGTAGTTTTTATTTGAAATTTCCTTTTTCCACTATAGGCCTCTTAGCGCCCTGAATGTCCACTTGCATTTTCTACAGAAAGAGTGTTTCAGAACTGCTCAATCAAAAGTAAGGTTCAACTCTGTTAGTTGAATGCACAGAACAGAAGAAGTTTCACAGATTGCTTCTGTGTAGTTTTTATTTGAATATTCCTTTTTCCACTATAGGCCTCTTAGCGCCTGAATGTCCACTTGCATTTTCTACAGAAAGAGTGTTTCAGAACTGCTCAATCAAAACTAAGGTTCAACTCTGTTAGTTGAATGCACAGAACAGAA
>NW_022096836.1:0-90739 GCF_006542625.1 Nomascus leucogenys
CAGGTCGGAAAGGGAAAGCTGTGGCATAACCACCCTCCTAAGTCCTTGAAATTGCTCTAGACGTGGCTGTAGAATAAATATGTCAAAAGATGCTCTTGAAAGAGAAGGCAACCCCTACTTTTTTTTTTTTTCCAATTCATTAACTACAAACAAGGCTATGAAGTCCAAGGTTATATTTAAAAATCAGGGCAGGTGAAAGGGAGTGTGTGCTTATGTCTCTCAATGTCAGCTGTGCATCAGGTCTCTCGTGGAGCATCTGTCCAAGAGCAGATGCCGGACCCCATCCCCAGAGAGTCTGACTTAGCAGGTCTGGAATGTGGCCCCAGCATGAGTATCATTTTATAACTCCTCTTACGAAAGACGAGGTGGCAGCTGCAGAAACGGAACCATCCTCATAGGAAGTAAAGCATATCTGAAACACAAGGTCCCTCACCAAAGGGAAAGCAGGACGTCTTTGCTCCCTGCTATGCTGGCTAGGGAGCATTTCTAGGGCTAATAGATTTCCTGGGCTAAGGAAAGGTCAAAAACATTCAAAGTAATGTGAGTGTGTGTTTTACAGCTGACACTGTGCTCGCCTTCCTCTATATTCCTGAAATCAAAATGTTCACGTTAACATGCCGCATTTGCCAGTGAAATTTATTGTTGTTTCTGGTGAGGGTCTCCTATGCTCGAGTTATTTTCTTTTTTTTTTTTTTTTTTAACTTTCCACACACCCTCTTTTTTTATTACTACTACTACTACTACTACTACTACTACTATTATTATTATTATTATTATTATTATTAGTGTGTGTGTGTGATAAGAACACTTAGCCAAAGATCTACTCTTTTAGTAAATTTGAAGTATACAATACAGTGTTTTTAGCTATAGGCATTATGCTATATAGTAGATCTCTAGAACTTCTTTATCTTGCATAACTGAAACTTTGCAACTTTGACCATCAACCCTCCACTCCCTGCCCCAACCAGCCCCTGGCAACCACCATTCTACTCTCTGTTTATATAAGTTTAACTATTTTAGATTCCACATATAAGTGAGGTCGCACAGTATGTGTCTGGCATATTCACTTAGCATAATGTTCTCAAGGTCCATCCATGTTGTCACAAATGTCAGAATTTCCTTCTTTTTAAGGCTGAATAATATTCCATTGTATTCATATACCACATTTTCTTTATTCATCCATCAGTGAACACTTAGGTTATTTTTATATCTTGGTTATTATGAATAGTGCTGCAAAGAACATGGGGAGTATCTGGACTATAAATACCCAGAAGTGAGGTTACTGGATCATATGGTACTTATTTTCAAGGTGAGTAAAACACTGCATAGATACGTTCACGAGACATTGCACAGTCATTCCTTGAATCTAGAGATGGCTCAGATTTGTATTAGCTGATGTAGATGAATCAGCTCCCAGGCTTACTTGTTGTGTTGAGATGCATTTTTCACATGTTATTATAATTAGTGATATCAGATGAATCCTTCTGCTTAAAGGGCCATATAGGACTAGGAAATGTACGATGAAAAATACAATTCAGCAGTCCCTTGTTTCATGTGCACCCGTGGAGACCCACCTCCGCATACTTCTCTTTTTTTTCTTCAGCTGTTTCTTCTGAATATTAACCTCTGTGTCTCTAAATGATGGGCTCCTACGGCTATGTCCCGATTTAGGGATTTGGAGGTTATCTGTTGAGTTCTCGGAGGAGATGAGCATTTCGGTCTCTGAGATACATTACAGGGCCCAGGTCTGCTCTTTGGCCTTCCCTGTGGGGACCACCCAAGCCAGGGTCTGGGCCTCCACTCGGATGCCTGTAGAGAGTCTCTGCCAATACAAAGCCTTCACGGGAGACTCTTTGCTCATCTGTGGCAATGTGGAGGTCATGGTTGGCTTTTTCCAGAGCCTGGCAGCAGAGTCACGGGGTGATCTGCAGCCAACCTGGCAGTATTCCTAGGTTCTGGGGTTCAGGAACTGAGTGGATGGCGGTGCCAACCCATGAGACAAGGGACACAGCTGGGGGTCACCTGCTGATTTGTTGGGCTTGTGGGATATCTGAGTGGACATGCTCCTTAAACCATGCCCTGTGGGGGCTCTGGGGCTCAGCTGGGATTTTCCTGGTGGAGTTCGTGATGCAGGAATCCATCAGCACACAAGCGGAGAAGGACGGAACCAAGTCTGGGTGGCCATGTGGGCACCCAGGGTCACCTACAGAATGAGGATTGTCCAGGGAAAAGGTCGCAAGCCAGGAAATAACATTTCTGAGATGATCAAAGTAAAAAGACCAACGAGGAGACTCAGAAGTAATGGCCTCGGGGTAGGAGGAAAGCCAGGGGTGGCTTCACAGATGCTGAGGAACAGAGTGTATTGGAAAAAGGAACGTGAACTGTGGCCAGGACAGCATTGGGTACTTTGATTTGGCATTGCAGAACTAGTTGGAGATTTCAGCTGGGGAACGTCGCGTGGCTGTGGGGCTCACTGAGGAGGAAGCGAGAAGGGGTAACTGGTAACTCTGCTGCCGTAGTCTATGGGTTCAAGAAGCTTGGCTTGAAAGGGTTCAGAGACCCGGGCTAGGAGAAGCAGAGGGCTGAGGACTTGTCAGGGTGTGTTATCTTCTCCTCCCCAAACACATGAGAGGAAAATTGTGAGGTGCAGGTGCCAGAAATCCGTGACAATCTCGAGGCCCGGTAATAGATGGCCCAGGCAGACAGAGGGATATGAGCCTCGTGGTGTTTCTCTGAAGTTGAGGATAGAGGAGCAGTGGTTTCAAAGCAGCGGTGGGGTTGCAGGAAGGCTTCTACCACCACTCTCCTTCCTCTTATCGCCATTACCCGTGGTGGTGTGGCCCGTGAGATACCTCATCTTCCATGAAAACGGCCTAAGTGGATGGTGTCCACAGAGATTGCAAGAGTACTTAAGTCGGTAGAGTGTGCAGTTGGGCGGGCAGGAGTTGGGAATGTGTGAAAGGTGGCATCAGAGGGACGGGGAGTCCCGCTGGGGGAGCACAGAGCAGTCTTGTGATGAGAGTGGTGGACCTACGGGGCTTGGAGTTGGCGTGATGGAAGGGGCTGGGTACATGGGGGCACTTGGTCTGGAGATTCACACCGAATGCCTGGTGTGAGGAGGTTTCTTTGCTTGGGACCATAGAAGCACGAGGAGCCATCAGAAGCCAGAAGAGGTTGTTCGTGTCTGTGGCCCTGGCCAGGATGGATTTCCAGCCTCTGTAAACCTAAGCCGTATCGTGAGAGTGGCCTCAAAGTGTTATCCCTCGTGGTGAGGAGGCTGTGCTTTTGGGCCCTTCAAGGGAGGATCAGAGAGACTTAGCCACAGGGTGACACAACAGAACTCCCCTGGGAGTTCTCCATGGGAACTGCGAGGGGCCCCGTGTTCCGGTATTCTTTGCAAATGCAAGGAGAGCCCCGAGTCTGGAGGTTCAGATATCTTGCAGCGAGCCACCTGTACCAGGCCGCCATAAATAATGGTGAGGTATGTTCCCCAGTGAAGGAGCAGGGTGCAATGCAAGAAAGATTCCGGCCATCACTACCTGGCCACAGCCCAGGTGCCATCAGGAACTGAAGGTCTTTGTCAAGGAAACCCGTCATTGCAAAGCTCCTTAAACTCTCTTTGGGCGGTGGGGGGGTCTCCGGGTGTCTACCTGGGTGGTACCCCCTATAAGAAAAGGGGACCACATGGGGCATGAATGTGACAAGAGGAGAAGCACACCCTTCCTCCAAATTGACCCCTTTAGAGATCCCAGGATGAGACACAAGGGCCCCGGGAGCCTCTCTGGGTCTGGTTCCTGGTGTGCATTTGCCAGACTCTTCGGCCTCAGAGCGCTGCTGGGGCGTGAAGAAGTGCTGTAGAAGTCATGATTTTCTCAGCGTCAAGAGCCCAATCGGGATCTGGAAGTGGTGGCGTGGCCTCGGAGTTCCAGGTACTCGAGAGGCTGAGGTGGGAGGATGGCTTGAGCCGAGTTCAAGGCTGTAGTGATCTATGTTTGCACCACTGCACTCCAGCCTGGGTGACAGAGCAAGATCTTATATCAAAAAAACAAAACCGAATCAGGCAATGCGTATATAAATGTTTTCTAAATCTTACAGCTCCATGTTGTGAAGTAAGAGTGCTATTACCAATTTTGTTTTTGCTGCCTAACTGTGGCGGCTGCTTCTATTAGTAACCGAGTTCTATTATTAAATGAAAACACTCAAAGGGGCCCAAGACAGCTGACTCGCCCCGGGGTGGAGAAGCAAGACCTGCCCAAAGGGCCATGCCAGTGCACTAGAGCGCGTGGCGTCTGTGAGAAATGAGGAGGTTCTGCCTTGGAGAATGAGTTTCTGCCAGGATACAACGATGGGAGACAATTCTTGGGTCTGTCAGGAGCCACTGAAGTTCTCCCCTGTACCTGTCAACTCTTGGGAGGAAACTGGCATTATGTACATTTGAAAGAAATAAGAAGGAAAAAAGCCCTCCTTCTTTTAATAAGAACTTTTGGCTTGCTGCATTTCCTCCAGGCGTCATTCTCTGGCTGTAGAAGCATTTTTTCACCCCACCCTCCAGGGCTCAGGCCCTGGGAAGTGAGGTCTGTCTTAATAAAGAACACTGGAGCCCGGCATGGCTGGAGATGTCAATGACGGCCCTCAAGGAGGCCCTGCTCACCTCAGTGACACTCTCATTGGCTGCTCCACTCTCTGTGTGTGTCTGGTTTTCTCCTCTTTCTGTGCTGTGTTTGGGGAGGGTCTATTTATGGGGAGTTAATATCACCTCAGATGATTAAAGAAGAGGTGGCAGCCATGCACACTGATACACACCTGTAATCCCAATCATTTGGGAGGCTGAGGCCGGAGGATGCTTGAGCCCAGGAGTTTGAGACCAGCCTGGGCAACATAATGAGACCTCGTCTCTACAAAGAATAAGAACATTAGCTGGCTGTGGTCGTGCAAGATTGTACTCCCAGCTACTGGGGTGGTTGAGGTGGGAGGATCTCTTGAGCCCAGGAGTTTGAGGCTGCAGTGAGCTACAATCATGCTACTATACTCCATCCTAGGTGACAGAAAAAAGAAAAGAAGGGGGAAAAAAAACCCTTCTTTTTATAAGAGTCTTTGGCTTACTGCTTTTTCTCTAGGCGTCCTTTCCTGGCTCTGGACACATTGTTTGACTCCAAGCTCCATGGCTCAGGCCCTGGGAAATGGGGTCTGTCTTAATAAAGGACAGTAGAGCCTGGCCTTGCATGGGGAGGGGAACGACAGCTTCTCTATTCTGTGTGTCTGTCAGATTCTCTGCTCTTTCTGTGTCCTGTTTTGGGAGTCTGCTTATGAGGGGTTAAAATTGTCCTGGGTTACAGTAGGGAAGACAAGTACGTCCCATTCCCTTGCTACTGTGGACTGATAAGACGGTGTGCAGAGGAGGAGTCGCAGGGAATGGTATGCAGAGAGCACAAACTCACTCAAGCCCCTCACACCCCACAAGCACGCTGGCTTATTTATTCTCTCTGACTGATCTGACGTTTGTCTTGCTTGTCCACCCTCTGGACTGGATAGTAAGGGGAAACAAACGCACTGGATTTTCGTCTAATCTGGTGTCATCTGATGCCGTCACGTAACCGGTCCATTTGTATAAATGCTCAATCTGTCTTGGTGAAAATGATGAGTCTCTTGGATTGCCACCCCACCTCCCTACTCTTGTCTAAGATGGGGAAGGGGCATATATGGCTTTTGAGTCTCCATGGTGATGGGGGAAGGGGGCCTATGACATTGTATGTTGACTGCAGTGTCCTCGGTGGTTTCTGAGGGAAGGCTCACTCTTGTCCCCAGGTCCTGCTGGCAATGCTGCCCTGCTCACCCATGTGTGAGGCTGGCATAACTTGCATTCTTGTCTCTCCCATCTTGATCAGGACCTTGTGCTCCCTGGCTGACTTGACCCCAGCCCACCTGTGGTGGCATCTGCAGACCCTTCTGAGTCTGGGCCTCATGCTCTCCCCAACCCCTGACCAGTGCTGTCCACTCCACAGCCTCCACAGCCTCAGCCCTAGCTCCTATCTGGCTTATGCTTGCTTCATGGTAGCACCGCTGGGTTTTGAATCAGCCACTTCCACATTCCCCTCTCAGAGAATGTAGAGCGCTGAGGTCTCCCAAAACAGCAGGAACCAAGATCAGCTCTACAAAGTGAAATTCCTCAACTCCAGACATCCCTCTGCCCAAAGAGGCTTCTGGGCCATTCTGCAAAACGAGCTCCAAATTTGCATGAGGTAAAACCCTCTTTTACTCGAAGCGTCTCTCCACTCCCTTGTCACACCTTCCTCCTCTGAGATGTCTGACTCTGTCACTGCCTCTGGGGACCTCCTACCCCCTGTGACCAGAACAGGACACTTTCTTTGGCTTGTCTTTCATGTTCACCTCAGACTTGCCCTATTATATCCAGGTCAAGAAGGTCACAGTTGGGAATTTGTACTTGGTTCAGAACAACAGTAGAATATGTTTCCAAGGGCCTGAGTCATGGAGCTTGGATTCAGAAAAATGTGTCCAGAGCCAGGAAAGGACGCCTAGGGAAAAAGCAGTAAGCCAAAGGTTTACTGCTTCTTACTTTTAAGAAGAAGGGAAGATTTTTCCCTCGTTTCTCTCTCTCTCTTTTTTTTTTTTTTTTTGAGACACCCTTTCGTTCCGTCACCAAGGCTGGACTATAGTGGCACGATCGTAGCTCACTGCAGCCTCAAAATCCTGGTTTCAAGAGATCCTCCCACCTCAGCCACCCCAAAATACAGATTAGGGACAAAAGCCCTATTGAAGCGAGTTGAGGAGGCCGTGGCCTCAGAACTCCAGGCAGTTTTTGTTGAAGGGCAGCACATTCTGTGCCAGCAGCTGCTGAAGGACATGTGGGGAGAGGGTGGGTTTTTCCTCCTTTGCTTGTGGAATGCTCCAACGTAGAGGGGGCAGTTGATGACTTTGAAGAGAGGAGGGATCATTGCAGGAGCAAAGCCCCTGAGAAGGTGGGAGGTATGGGATCCTGAGCTGAGGTGAGGAGCTGGCTTCAGTTAGGAGCACTGTATGCAGAAGGGCGGCAGAGAATGCCAGGGCAGGCACGGGTAGACCGGGCTTGGGAAGCTCTAAGAGTTCCCAGTGGATTGCTTCTGTCTTCTCGATGAATCCTTAGGGTAGGCCACTGAAATGGAAGAGGGTTCCTAGCATACTTGGGGAGTATGTTAGCAATGGATATAGGATGACAGTGAAAGTGAGAAGCAATCTCTCTTGGTCATGGAGAAAGACTTGCAGCGCTCAGTTGCTCAGACAGGCATGGGGCCCGTGCATTCCTACACATCGTAGAGGGGTGCGGTCTTTCTTGAGGCCCAGGGCATGACCGCTGGCAGAAGAGACTTAGGTGGGCAGGAGGAGACCCCTGAGGACATAGGGGTTCTGGCGGTGGCCTGGTCAGCCCCGGGGGAGGTGGGGGGGGGGGGGCGCTGAGATCGCCAGAGAGGATTTATAGAGTAAGGAATGCGGGGGGTATAGGGGGTGTGTCACGTGGGAAGTGTGTGCAAAGGCTGGCCTGGGCACTTTGGGAGGCCGATGCGTGGGGTCACAAGGTTAGGAGTTCGACACCAGCCTGGCCAATATGGTGAAACACCGCCTCTACGAAAGATACAAAAATTAGCTGGGCATGGTGGCGGGTGCCTGTAGTCCCAGCTATGCATGAGGCTGAGGCAAGAGAATCGCTTGAATCTGGGGAGCGGAGGTTGCAGTGAGCCGAGATCGCGCCACTGCACACCAGCCTGGGTGACAGAGCGAGACTCCATCTCAAAGAAAAAAAAAGCCTGGCTTGGTAGAAGGAGAATGGCCTGGGGACTGACACGGGTCTCGAACGTGGAGTGGCTGGGGCAGTCGCATCCCTCAGCCGTCAGCTCCCAACAGTAGGGAAGGAAACCCTGGCGGACCCCGGGAAGGAGACAGGAGCCGACCTCCCCGGGCGTCGAAGCGCAGGCCCAGAGCCCGTCAATCCTACGGCCGCAACGCCCCACGGGGTACGTTTTCCGGCGCTACAGGAACTTCCTGCGCGGTTGCTGTGGTTGCGAGGGCGGGACAAGTGGGGGTTACCGACGCCGCAAGGAGTTCCTGCTCGGCTGCTGTGGTTGCGGGGAGGGGACTAGCGCGGTTGCTGTGGTTGCGAGGGCGTGACTGGGGGGGGGTTCCGGCGCCGCAGGAACTTCCGGCGCGGTTGCTGTGATTGCGAGTGCGGGATTAGGAGAAGCTTTTGTGCAGGGGTGGGTCCCTCTTCCTTGTTCGCCGGAGCCATTGCAGCCTGTACCCTTCCCTTTCCGGGGTCGTAGTTCTCCTCCCGCTAGCCCGCCCCAGCCAGGCCCGAGGCCGAAAAGCAGAGATGGAATTTCCTCTGCAGTTGGAGGCGTTCGGTTTTTGTGGCCGGCAGGTGGCAATGTTGCGCCATGGAGCGGCCTTGCTCGCCTCCCGCCCCCCCCTTCGCGAGCGAAAAAACGTCGCCAAACCTTTTCCGAGACAAGAGGCTTTTTTTTTTCCCCTTTCCTGGGGTCTGCGCCCGTAGGTCCCGGAGGCTGAGATTCCGCCTTCTGAGGGGCCCCCTCGCTAAAACGCAGAGCCTGTGGGCAAAGCCTTTTTGGTTTTCAAGTCGGCCTGTCTCCCGCGAGGCTGCCCGCTTCCTTTAGCAACCGTCATTGTGCTGCGCTGAATGCTCTCGTCCTTTTTTTTTTTTTTTTTTTTGAGACAGAGTCTTGCTCTGTTGCCCAGGCTGGAGTGCAGTGGCGCGATCTCCGCTTACTGCAAGCTCCGCCTCCCCGGGTTCACGCCATTCTCCTGTCTCAGCCTCCCGAATAGCTGGGACTACAGGCGCCGGCGACCGCGTCCGGCTAATTTTTTGTGTTTTTAGTAGAGACGGGGTTTCGCTGTCTTAGCCAGGATGGTCTCGATCTCCTGACCTCGGGATCCCCCCGCGTCGGCCTCCCAAAGTGCTGGGATTACAGGCGTGAGCCACCGGGCCGGGCCTGGTATCATCCTTCTTTTCCCCCCACCGTCCTGGCGCCTGTGGATCTTCATCAATGTATTTTTTTTTTTTTTTGAGACGGAGTCTCGCTTTGTTGCCCAGGTTGGGGTGCAGTGTTGCGAGGTTCACTGCAACCTCTGCCTCCTGGGTTGAAGCGATTCTCCTGCCTCAGCCTCTTGAGTAGCTGAAATTACAGGCAGGCGCCACCACACCCGGCTAATTTTTGTATTTTTAAAAAGTACAGACGAGGTTTCACCATGTTGGCCAGGCCAGTCTCAAACTCCTGACCTCAGGTGATCCGCCCGCCTCAGCCTCCCAAAGTGCTGGGATTACAAGCGTGAGCCACCGCGCCTGGCCCATCAATGTATTCTTTCATTAGGGACTGTGTTCAGCCTCACTGGAGAACACTGGGAGGCGAGATAACGCAGAATAAAGAAAACGAATCTTAGCCACCGTCCCATCACGCAGCGGTGACCATTCATTATGCTTTGTGATATTTCCTTAAGAAGGTTTTTCATCCATAAAGGTGCATTTTCCTTATACTGAGATTCCTACTTCCGTCACGACTTCAACATCCTTCTTTTTAAACTCGGTTTCACATTTTTGAAAAAAATTCTTTTTGTAACTTTCATGGTGTTGATTGAAATAATAATGCAAACGTTTTCTGGAACGTTGAAAGTTCCTGTAAAACTTGAGTGCACAATTCATTAACTCTATCCAAAGACAGCTGTCACTGTTATGAGGTCAGGAGCTGTGGTATGTGTGTTTTCCAGTCTTTTGTCCTCAGCACCTGGAAAACTACTTAGAATTTACTAGGTGCCTAATAAACATTGTGAATTAAACTGATATTTACATTTCCAGTCAATTTTCCTTATATATGTAGAGTTAATCTTTTCATAGCCCTGGATTATAATATAGCACCGGTTTTCTATATGATTTTTTCGTTTCACATTTTGTAGTGAGCATTTGCCTTTGTCGTTAACATTTCTTAAATGTTTGTCTTGCATCGGTCAGGTCAATTCACTTACAGAAGATAATTTTACTTGTTTATGATATTTAGGAAAGAATTCAGGGCTTTGCATGTAAAACACTCTCCTTAATTCCATACAAATCTCACTGAAGCCGGCCAGCGCAGTGGCTCAGAGCGCCTGTAATCCCAGCACTTTGGGAGGCCAAGGCGGGCAGATCACCTGAGGTCGGGAGTTTCAGACCAGCCTAGCTAACATGTTGAAACCCCATCTCTACTAAAAATACAAAATTAGCTGGGCGTGGAGGTGCAGGACTGTAATCCCAGCTACTCAGGAGGCTGAGGCAGGAGAATCGCTTGAACCCAGGAGGTGGAGGTTGCAGTGAGCCAAGATCACACCACTGCACTCCTGCCTGGGCAAGAGTGAGACTCCGTCTCCAAAAATAATAATCTCACTGAAGCTTAATTAAGTTGTAGCCTAGAATTGCCTTGATAGAAACGGATCTTTTATTCTGTTTTAATCAGCTTTCAATATATTGGCTGTCTTCCACAGGACACTGCCCTAGATCAAGTCAATTCATAGAAGTGAGATTCTGGATGGCATGCTAAGGTTATCTGGCCCAGTGGTAAGAAGCAACAGTCAGTTTAGCTTGCTGCATTGATATAGTCATGTAATGACGTACTGGGGGCATAAAGAAAAATGCACTAAATATGAACTTAGGGGCCTAATTCCCAACATGTCATTGGAGTCAGGGACACCATCACTTGACTGGAAGCACCATATGTGAGCCAAGGCTCATCTGACTGCAGTGGTCTTTCTCCATGTCTAGCTAATACTTGTGAAGCTGCTTTAGGCATGCCTCAAATAACTGAAAAAAATCACATACTTCTTTCCAAAAAGGGGGAGGGGGCTCACTGTAAACAGTACTGTACACAAATAATCGGAGTTAATTTATGCAGACAGCTTCTTTACCATAAAGCTGCGGTTTGATTTGGACAAGAAGTTCTTCACTAATATTCACTTCCTCTCACAGGGCCTCATGCAGGGCCTTGGGCCAGGCCTCAAGAGAAGTTCCTTTCTATTAATAGTTCCTGCCCTGCCAGCCTTACCTACTTGACTGAGTCACTTTGCTTCTCTGGGCTTGCAGCAGCATCCAGGGAGGGGTGTGGTGAGAGTGCCCCTGTTCCCAGCACAACAGCTCCTCTTTTTTCTCTTATGCATTGGATTTTTTTTTTCAAGAAACGTGCTTTTAACAAAAACTGAAATCCACTGGTCTACATGATTTCTAAGATTTCCTCTGTGCTTAGTCACCCACACATGAAAGGAAGGAAGATTGGACAGAAATAAAGTTATGAAAATGAGTAAGTACAGCCATCCATAGGAGTAGCAGCCACTACCAAGCAATTGCTCTGCTTAGGTCTCCAGCACTGTCAAGTTACTCTACTGGCCCTTGTCTTAATCAAAAGACTATTTGAAGATAAACTTTTATCTTTTGTTAAAGCTAATATATTTCTGCTGCCTCATTAAATAGATTAGCCTGTTTCCTAACTAAATAGTTATATAAGGGCTGGGCACGGTGGCTCATGCCTGTAATCCTGGCAATTTGGGAGGCCGAGGCAGGTGGATCACATGGTCAGGAGTTCAAGACCAGCCTGGCCAAGATGGTGAAACCCCGTCTCAACTAAAACTACAAATAATTAGCCAGGCGCCGTGGCAGGCACCTGTAATCCCAGCTACTTGGGAGGCTGAAGCAGGAGAATCGCTTGAACTCGGGCGGCAGAGGTTGCAGTGAACCGAGATCGCACCACTGCACTCCAGCCTGGGTGACAGAGACTCTGTCTCAAAATAATAATAATAATAGGCATATAAGAGCATAGACTGTAGCATCACTGAAAACCAAACCCTATAGAAATTTGAGTCCTTTTTTTCAATTTAGTTTTTCAATATCTTTTCCAAATAGCAAAACACAGTGTTTCCTATATTTGTTTCCCAGTGGCATCTTAGGTTGTATTATTTTGGCACAGACACCCTTCGTTTGTATTTTAAAGATGTAGGGACCCCGTCTCTACAAAAAAGTTTTTTAAAATTAGCCAGATGTGGTTCCAGCTACTCAGGAGGCTGAAGTGGGAGGATTGCTTGAGCCCAGTAGTTTAAGGCTACAGTGAGCTGTGATCACACCATGGCACTCCAGCTTGGGCAACAGAGTGAGACCTTGTCTCGAAAAAAAAGATGTAAAGAAAGTCTTTACTCTCCCTAAAATTATGATTCCAGAGACTGTATTCTTATCTATTTCAAATCATGTGGATAAGATTTATTGAGCATATACTATGTGTTGGGTACTATACTGAGTCCTTTACATGTACTATTAGTCTCATTGATCATAGAAACCTTTGGAGTTTGTTATTGGTTACTATAATTATTCCTGTTTAACAGATGAGAAAACTGCTACTTAAAGAGACATCAATGCTCAGGTGTGTGATGCTAAAGATGTTTGTATAATGTGAACCCTATGATGACTCAAGGGACAGATTTCCTCATTTTTTTTTTTTTTTTGAGACGGAGTCTTACTCCGTCACCCAGGCTGGAGTGCAGTGGGGCGATCTCAGCTTACTGCAACCTCCGCCTCCTGGGTTCAAGCATTTCTCCTGCCTCAACCTCCCGAGTACTGGGATTACAGGCGCACGCTACCACGCCCAGCTAATCTTTTGTATTTTAGTAGAGACGGGGGACATGAGCCACTGCACCTGGCCTTTTTTTTTTTTTTTTTTTGGATACAGGGTCTCTATCACCCAGGCTGGAGTGCAGTGGTGCAGTAATGGTTCACTGCAGCCTCGACCTCCTGAGCTCAAGAGATCCTCCTACCTCAGCCTCCCAAGTAGCTGGAATCATACCTGGCTTTTTTTTTTTTTTTTTTTTTTGAGATGGAGTCTCACTCTGTCAGCAGGCTGCAGTGCAGTGACACGATCTCGGCTCACTGCAATCTCCGCCTCCCGGGTTCAAGCGATTCTACTCCGTCAGCCTCCCGAGTAGCTAGGATTACAGGTGCATGCCACCACACCCAGCTCATTTTTTCGTATTTTTAGTAGAGACAGGTTTTCACCATATTGGCCAGGATAGTCTCGATCTCCTAACCTTGTGATCCACCTGCCTCAGCCTCCCAAAGTGCTGGGATTACAGGCAGAGCCACTGCGCCTGGCCATACCTGGCTAATTTTTAAAAATTAAAAACAAATCCCAGCACTTTGGGAGGCCAAGGTGGGAGCATCACTTGAGGTCAGGAGTTCGAGACCAGCTGGGCCAACATGGTGAAACCCCATATCTACTAAAAATACAAAAGTTGGCCAGGCATGGTGGCACATGCCTGTAGTCCCAACTACTCCGGAGGCTGAGGCAGGAGAATTGCTTGAACCCAGGAGGCAGAGGTTGCAGTGAGCCGAGATTGCACCACTGCACTCCAGCCTGGGCAACAGAGTGAGACCCTATCTCAAAATAAATAATTTTTCCAGTCCCTCCTCTTAGACAAGATGAACTCCTTTCATTGCCAGCATATTCTTTTTTGGAGAGAAAACAAAATTATAAGGATATATCATATTCAGGAATTGAGCCAAGAAGGCCTCCATAATGGATCTGAGGAGCAGTTTGTTATTTGGTCTTCTGTTCCTTAGTCGTAGCATGGATCATCCATTTGATGGGAGAGTGCTGCTGGTCTTAACTAGATGTGATTGGATAGACTTCATGAGGAGTATTCCTATGAGAATAAAAAGACAAATTATCACTATATCTTGGAAAAGCAGTGCATCCCCAGGACTATATCCCTGTTGGGAATATTCAAGGGAAAAGGTCATATTCTCAGCCACCCAATGATAACCCAGAGGTCCCAGAGATCAGGACTAGGTGGCAATTCATCAAAAAGACATCAGAAAGGTGTTGGGGGATATATGTACAGCAGTCATCATTGACAACTGCACAAACGCATCCATCTCCTAGATCTGCCCGGATGATGGCTAATGCCAGTTGATGATGGACAACAGCCTCTGGAGTTCTTGCATTTCTTGAGTGATTATGTTAATATTTTTCGTGATATCACTGGTGACTTGGTTGGCTTCATGAATGAGAGCATGGAAAACTCGGGCATTGGGTTGAGCTTCTTCAGTAACCCACAGAGCTGGTTTGCCAGAAAAGCCCGCAACCTGAGACCTGTCTCTGTTGGGGGCGAACACATCTAAAACCATTCCAAGTCTTTTAGCTTCTTCAGACAGTTCCTGTTCATCTCCTGGAGAGAATGGCTGTTTTGCAGAGGGATGTTCTCACTCCTGACAATGGATTGTTCTGTCCAGGAGTGACAGTTTTACTCTACTTCTAAAAAAGTGATAAGTTGTCAAAACTCTATCCAAATGTATAATTAGAAAGGGAGAAAGAGATGGGTAAGATAACACGACTATCCAATTGGCTGGTTAAAAAAAAAAAAGGCAGTGAACCCACAACAAAGTATGAATCGCTTGGGTATTCTCCGGGGGGGAAAAAAACAATTGTCACAATTTATCATGTAACTTTCCTAGGTGCGGCTGGTGTTGGGGCTAAACTCAAGATACCCACTGCCTTCATTTGGGCTAATAACCTGGCCGGTTTCCTTTGCAGTAGCTTAGGCTCACAAATTTATGATTACAAACAAACACTTCCTTTGGATAAAAACAAGTTCATCTCCTTTGGTGCGTATCCTGGGTAGGGTGTGTTCATTTTGGAGAGTTGTCAGAGGTCCAGTTTGTATGGGAATGTGCCTCAAATGGCAGCCGTACTGGTGGAGAGATTTCTTCCAGGGTAGGAAATGGAGGAGTTGTAAAATACAATTGACAGGAAAAGGTGAGCAGAGCCAATAGGTGACATTAACTTCATAAGCCTGAGCAAGAAAATGAGAAAGATTTGAGGTATTGAGTAAGGGCAGAGGAGAAAGGGAGCAGGAAATGGGGAGAACAAGGAGAGGAAACAGAAATAGCAGAGTGAGGATACAAGTTGGTAGCGATAGTATAATTTTTGGCTAACAGGAAACACCTTACAAAGTTTCTTAGTTATAATTTCAGTAAAATGAGTAAGTAGAGATTCCCCAGATAGGAAGTACAAATTCTAATGTTCTTAAAAGTCATAGTAAGAGCTGTTGCCTTAGAGCAAGGGAATTAAGGAAATTAAATGTGTTGTGATGCAGGGAGTTGTATAAAGTCCATCTGTAAATCTTCAAAAGGTCCCAGGAGCTGTGGTTCCTGTCCATGTCCTACATTTACAGTTTGTCCAGGATTATAAAGTGTTGCAGGTGGAACATACCCTGGGGACATCATCTGCTACTCAAATAAAATTCCCCACCAGTGTTGGCCCAGAGTAGTTTTCAAGTTTGTTTACTGTGATGGATCATAGCCTACACATTTTTCATCAAGCTCCAATTCAGACTGGAGAGGCCAAACAGTCTTGGTATCTCCATTGCCCATCTGATAGGAGGGAACATTGGGTTTCTTCCAATATCTTATTTTACTGTGGTAAAATATACATAACATAAAATTTACTATTTTAACCATTTTTAAGTATACAGTTCAGTTCCATTGAATACATTCATATTGTTCTGCAGGCACCACCACCATCCATCTCCAGAACTCTTTTCATCTTGCAAAACTGAAACTGTGTCCCCACTGAACCATAGCTCCATATTCCCCTCTCCTTCCAGCCCCTGGCAACTACCATTCTACTCCCTGTCTCTATGAATATGACTACTATAAATACCTCATATAAGTGAAATTATATAATGTTTGTCTTTATGACTGTCTTATTTCACTTAGTATGTCTTCAAGGTTTTTTAATGTTGTAGCATGTGTCAGAATGCCATTCCTTTTTTAAGGCTGAATAATACTCCATTGTATTTATATACCACATTTTGTGTATCTATTCATTTGTTAATGGACACTTGGGTTGCTTCCACATTTTGGCTATTGAGAATAATGCTGCTATGAAAATGGGTGTACAAATATCTGGTCATGTCCCTGACTGCAGTTCTTTTGGGTATATACCAAGAAGTGGGATTGCTGGATTATATGGTAATTCTATGTTTAATTTTTTGAGGTACTGCCATTCTCCCTTATCTCTTTTATAGAATCGAATGCTTGTGACTGCAGTTTTCCCAAGGTTTCATAGAAGTGGTCTGGAGGCTCTTCAAGGAGAACTACAAACCACTGCTGAAGGAAATAAGAGAGGACACAAATGGAAAAACATTCCATGCTCATGGATAGGAAGAATCAATATCATGAAAATGGCCTTACGGCCCAAAGTAATTTATAGATTCAATGCTATCCTCATCAAGCTACCACTGACTTTCTTCACAGAATTGGAAAAAAACTACTTTCAACTTCATATGGAATCAAAACAGAGCCCGCATAGCCAAGACAATCCTGGGCAAGAAGAACAAAGCTGGAGGCATCAGGCTACCTGACTTGAAACTTTACTACAAGGCTACAGTAACCAAAACAGCATGGTACTGGTACCAGAACAGAGATATAGACCAATGGAACAGAACGGAGGCCTCAGAAATAATACCACACATCTACCACCTCTGATCTTTGACAAACCTGACACGCACAAGCGATAGGGAAAACATTCCCTGTTTAATAAATGATGTTGGGAAAACTGGCTAGCCATATGCAGAAAACTGAAACTGGACCCCTTCCTTACACCTTATACAAAAATTAACACAAGATAGATCAAAGACTTGAACGTAAGACCTAGGACCATAAAAATCCTAGAAGAAAATCTGGGCAATACCATTTAGGATGTAGGCATGGGCAAAGACTTCATGTCTAAAACATCAAAAGCGATGGCAACAGAAGCCAAAATTGACAAATGGGATCTAATTAAACTAAAGAGCTTCTGCACAGCAAAAGAAACTACCATCAGAGTGAACAGGCAACCTACAGAATGGGACAAAATTTCTGCAATCTACCCATCTGACAAAGGGCTAATATCCAGGATCTACAAAGAACTTAAATTTACAAGAAAAAAACAACCCCATAAAAAAATGGGCAAAGGGTATGAGCTGATACTTCTCAAAAGAAGACATTTATGCAGCCAACAGACATGAAAAAATGCTCATCATCACTGGTCATTAGAGAAATGCAAATCAAAACCACAATGAGATACCATCTCACACCAGTTAGAATAGCGATCATTAAAAAGTCAGGAAACAACAGATGCTGGAGAGGATGTGGAGAAACAGGAACGCTTTTACACTGTTGGTGGGAGTGTAAATTAGTTCAACCATTGTGGAAGACAGTGTGGCGATTCTTCAAGGATCTAGAGCTAGAAATACCATTTGACCCAGCAATCCCATTACTGGGCATATACCCGAAGGATTATAAATCATTCTACTATAAAGACACGTGCACACATGTTTATTGCGGCACTATACACAATAGCAAAGACTTGGAACAACCCAAATGTCCATCAATGATAGTCTTGATTAAGAAAACGTGGCTCATATACACCATGGAATACTATGCAGCCATCAAAAGGATGAGTTTGTGTCCTTTGCAGGGACATGGATGAAGCTGGAAACCATCATTCTCAGCAAACTATCACAAGATCAGAAAACCAAACACCGCATATTCTCACTCATAAGTGGGAGCTGAAGAATGAGAACACATGGACACAGGGAGGGGAACATCACACACCAGGGCCTGTGGGTGGTGGGGGGATAGAGGAGGGATAACTTTAGGAGAAATACCTAATGTAGGTGATGAGTTCATCACCTACCATGGCATGTGTATACCAATGTAACAAACCTGCACGTTCTGCACATATAACCCAGAACTTAAATTATAATAAATAATAAGTGGTCTGGAGGAACCAAACCATCATTAGTTTCACAGGTTTATTTCCTAGTAGGAGCTTTGACTACACTTACAGCCAATTCCTGGAGCAAGTTTTCTAGTAAAGCTCGACCTTGCTCACCATGTTTAATATAAGTACCAGCAGCAGGTAGGAAACCCTGTTGTTTCCGTAGAATACCAAAATTATAAACCACAGTATTGGCACACATGCTTGTCTAGCTGTGTTGTATTTGTAGAGGCCCTTGTGTTTCCCTTAGGTGAAGCTGAGGGCCATAAGACTGTGCGTGCAGTTTTCTCCTCATTTATCATACTTTCTTCAAAATACTGAGCTAAGTGTTGTAACTCGTGGATGGGTATGACCTGCCCACCTATTTTCTGCTTCTGAACAGCAGCTGATATTTTAGGCTTAGGGCCATTAACAAAAAAGGTGGAGAACTCCCTTGTGGTATCAGCATTAATGCCCAACCTCTAGCATTCCTGATGGTAGTATCTAATTGGTCTCTATAGTTAGAGACAGATTCATCCTACCTTTGTCAACAGGATTGGATTGTTCTCTAGTAATTGTAAGGGGGTTAACTTCAGGGATAGCCTTTAAAAGACACTATCCTATTTCTGGGGCTTTTGCATATGCAGAGCAGGTGTTATTTCTAGGAGCGTTACCTAAATCCTCATTTATGGTGGCCTTGTCAAACCAGGCTCAGGGATCTCCTGGTCTTACTAAAAGGTGTGCTAAACGATGTAGGTCAAGGAACTCAGGGTGGCCAGGTGCAGTGGCTCACGCCTGTAATCCCAGCATTTTGGGAGGCCGAGGCAGGTGGATCACCTGAGGTCAGGAATTCGAGACCAGCCTGGTCAACATGGTAAAATCCTGTCTCTACTAAAAATACAAAAATTAGCTGGGCGTGATGGTGGGCGCCTGTAATCCCAGGTACTCGGGAGGCTGAGGCAGGAGAATTGCTTGAACCCAGGAGGCAGAGGTTGCGGTGAGCCGAGATTGCGCCATTGCACTCCAGCCTGGGCAACAAGAGCGAAACTCCATAAATAATAATAATCAGAGATAGTGAAAAATATATATGTACAAAAATATTCTTTACATTTTATGGAGGGAATATCTTTGAGGAATGTATCAATATGCTTTCCTCCTACACATTTCCTTGCATGAATTTCCCTAGTGATTAGTAGAGCGCATTTTCTACCAGAAGGCAAAAATGGGAAATGAAAGAACATATAGCAGCTATAACTAAATTTCAAGACTAGATTTTACTACATGCGCTCTAAAAAAAATCTGGCTTAAAAATCTGGTTGGGCGCCGTGGCTCATGCCTGTAATCCTAACACTTCGGGAGGTTGAGGCAGGTGGATCGTTTGATGCCAGGAGTTCGAGACCAGCCTGGCCAACGTTGTGAAACCCTGTCTCTACTAAAAAGACAAAAATCAGCCAGGCGTGGTGGCCCATGCCTGTAATCCCAGCTACTCAGGAGGGTAAGGCACAAGAATCGCTTGAACCTGGGAGGCAGAGGTGCAGTGAGCCGAGATCGTGCCACTGCACTCCAGCCTGGGAGACAGAGTAAGACTCTGTCTTGAAAAAAAAAGAAAAAAAAAATCTGTACCTACTACACACGTAATAGAAAATATTGGACACAACAACAGTAGTATGACATCTACAACTGCCAGGACCCAAACCAAGAACCTGTTGGGCTGTTTATGATGACCACCACCCCCTGAAGCAGATGCTGTTACCACCCTTAATCTACACTTGTGGAAACAGGCACACAGAGGTGGAGTCAGTTGTCCCCGGTCTGTCAGACTCTATATTACACACTGGCTTGCAGAATGCTTTCCTGCCCCCAGTATAAGAATAAAAGACACACTGGGGAAGTGTGTAAAAGAGCCAGCAAAACATTTTTAAAAAATCATGGCAGTCACTGCTCACAGAAATAGTGCAAAATGGAAAGAAAAAACCATGTAGGAAATTGTTCAAAGAGTAGGATCTAAGTATTCTGAAATGATACTTTTTTTTTTTTTTTTTTTGAGACAAGGTCACTGTTCTGTTGCCCAGGTTGGAGTACAGTGGTGCAATCAAGGCTCACTGCAGCCTTGACCTCCTGGGCTCAGGCGACCCTCCCACTTCAGCTCCCTGTGGCTCCCAAAAGCTGGGACTATAGGTACACACCACCACAGCCTGCCAATTTTATTGTTTATGTTTTGTAGAGATAGGATCTCACTATGTTGCCCAGGCTGGCCTCCAACTTGATCCTGGGATCAAGCAATCCTCCTGCCTTGGCCTCCCAAAGTGCTGGGATTACAGGCCTGAGCCACGACGCCTGGCCTATTTTTTTTTAAAAAAATCACCTGGAAGAAATTAGGCACTTGTATTTGTATTCAACAAATGTCTATATTGACAAGACAAAGCTAGGCACTGTTCTGGTAATGTGCTGAAAATACATTGGTGAGCAAAAACAAAGCAAAACAAATATAGTTCCTGTCCTTATAATGATTACTTTCCGATATTAACCTTTGAAATAGGGAGTCAGGGGTTATTTCTGTTGTCCAGCTTAATTGTTAAATTTTTTTTTTGCTCTTCTATACTACATATTGTATTAGCAAAAGACATGAATAAAAAATTTTCAAGTCTTTTTGAAATAATTTGTGGGACACCTTAATGCTAAATAGAACAGTTTAAAAATTTTTGAAAGAAATGATGCAAACATCAATCTCAGTATGTTTAAAATGTACCTTTATAGATGAAAAACCGCTAAGGAAATAAAAAAATATGATTAGTGATGATGGCATGTTGATGGAACTGTGGATAGTTTTCTTCACTATATTTTATCTCAGTGCTATGAAAAGATTGTTTCTACACGTATAAAGAAAAATGACGGGAAATATAAATATTTTATTTCACAATGTTTATTAGGCACCCAGTAAATTCTAAGTGCCCTTGCAGGTACTGAGGACAAAAGACTGAAACACACACACACAGACCACAGCTCCTGCCCTCATAAAAGAACATGGTGACAGCTGTCTTTGGATCACGAGTTAATGAATTGTGCACTGGAGTTTTACAGGAACACTGAACATTCCAGAAAACGTTTGCATTATTTCAATCAAAACGACGAAAATCACAAAAACCATTTTTCAAAAATGTGAAACCGAGTTTTAAAATAAGGATGTTGAAGTCGTGACGCAAGTAGGAATGTCAGTATGTGGAAAATGCACCTTTATGGATGAAAAACCCTCTAAGGAAGAAATTTCACAAAGCATAATGAATGGCCAACGCTGAGTGATAGGACAGTGGCTAAGATTTGTTTTCTTTATTCTGCGTTATCTCGCCTCGCATGTTCTCCAGCAAGGCTGAACGCCCTACCTAATGAAAGAATACAATGATGAAGGCCCACGGATTCCAGGACGACGTTGGGGAAAGACCATTCAGAGCAGCAGAATAAGAGTTACTAAGGGACGCCGGCAGGCCCGCGGGAGACAGGCCGATTTGAAAAGCAAAAAGGCTTTGTCCACCAGTGCTGAGTTTCAGCGAGGGAACCCCCAGAAGGCGGCAACTCAGGCTCCAGGACCAGCCGGTTCACACGCCAGGGAAGGAGAAAAAAAAAAAAAAAAGCCTCTCCCCTCGGAAAAGGAAGGGCAGCGTTTTTTCGCTCGCGAAGGGCGGGGGCGAAGGCGAACAGGGCAGCTCCATGGCGCAACATTGCCACCTGCCGGCCACAGAAACCGAACGCCACCAACCGCAAAGGAAATTCCATCTTCTCCGCTGCTTCTCGGCACCAAGCCCGGAGAGCTCCACTGGGGTAGGAAAGGAGAGCGACGAACAGAGAAGGGACTGGAACGGTCCGCAATGGCTCCTGCGAACAGGGAAGAGGGACTCACCCCTGCACAAAACCCTGCCCTAGTACCGCCCTCGCAACCATAGCAACTGTGCAGTAAGTAACTGCGGCGCCAGACACACCCACTAGTCCCGCCCTCGGAACCACAGCATCCGCGCAGGAAGTTCCTGCGCCGCCGGAAAAACGCAGTCCGGAGGGCGGGGCTGGCCTAGGATTGACGGGCTCTGGGCCTGCGCTTCGACGCCCGGGGAGGTCGGCTCCTGTCTCCTTCCCGGGGTCCGCCAGGGTTTCCTTCCCTACTGTTGGGAGCTGACGGCTGAGGGACGCGACTGCCCCAGCCACTCCACGTTCGAGACCCGTGTCAGTCCCCAGGCCATTCTCCTTCTACCAAGCCAGGCTTTTTTTTTCTTTGAGATGGAGTCTCGCTCTGTCACCCAGGCTGGTGTGCAGTGGCGCGATCTCGGCTCACTGCAACCTCCGCTCCCCAGATTCAAGCGATTCTCTTGCCTCAGCCTCATGCATAGCTGGGACTACAGGCACCCGCCACCATGCCCAGCTAATTTTTGTATCTTTCGTAGAGGCGGTGTTTCACCATATTGGCCAGGCTGGTGTCGAACTCCTAACCTTGTGACCCCACGCATCGGCCTCCCAAAGTGCCCAGGCCAGCCTTTGCACACACTTCCCACGTGACACACCCCCTATACCCCCCGCATTCCTTACTCTATAAATCCTCTCTGGCGATCTCAGCGCCCCCCCCCCCCCACCTCCCCCGGGGCTGACCAGGCCACCGCCAGAACCCCTATGTCCTCAGGGGTCTCCTCCTGCCCACCTAAGTCTCTTCTGCCAGCGGTCATGCCCTGGGCCTCAAGAAAGACCGCACCCCTCTACGATGTGTAGGAATGCACGGGCCCCATGCCTGTCTGAGCAACTGAGCGCTGCAAGTCTTTCTCCATGACCAAGAGAGATTGCTTCTCACTTTCACTGTCATCCTATATCCATTGCTAACATACTCCCCAAGTATGCTAGGAACCCTCTTCCATTTCAGTGGCCTACCCTAAGGATTCATCGAGAAGACAGAAGCAATCCACTGGGAACTCTTAGAGCTTCCCAAGCCCGGTCTACCCGTGCCTGCCCTGGCATTCTCTGCCGCCCTTCTGCATACAGTGCTCCTAACTGAAGCCAGCTCCTCACCTCAGCTCAGGATCCCATACCTCCCACCTTCTCAGGGGCTTTGCTCCTGCAATGATCCCTCCTCTCTTCAAAGTCATCAACTGCCCCCTCTACGTTGGAGCATTCCACAAGCAAAGGAGGAAAAACCCACCCTCTCCCCACATGTCCTTCAGCAGCTGCTGGCACAGAATGTGCTGCCCTTCAACAAAAACTGCCTGGAGTTCTGAGGCCACGGCCTCCTCAACTCGCTTCAATAGGGCTTTTGTCCCTAATCTGTATTTTGGGGTGGCTGAGGTGGGAGGATCTCTTGAAACCAGGATTTTGAGGCTGCAGTGAGCTACGATCGTGCCACTATAGTCCAGCCTTGGTGACGGAACGAAAGGGTGTCTCAAAAAAAAAAAAAAAAAAGAGAGAGAGAGAAACGAGGGAAAAATCTTCCCTTCTTCTTAAAAGTAAGAAGCAGTAAACCTTTGGCTTACTGCTTTTTCCCTAGGCGTCCTTTCCTGGCTCTGGACACATTTTTCTGAATCCAAGCTCCATGACTCAGGCCCTTGGAAACATATTCTACTGTTGTTCTGAACCAAGTACAAATTCCCAACTGTGACCTTCTTGACCTGGATATAATAGGGCAAGTCTGAGGTGAACATGAAAGACAAGCCAAAGAAAGTGTCCTGTTCTGGTCACAGGGGGTAGGAGGTCCCCAGAGGCAGTGACAGAGTCAGACATCTCAGAGGAGGAAGGTGTGACAAGGGAGTGGAGAGACGCTTCGAGTAAAAGAGGGTTTTACCTCATGCAAATTTGGAGCTCGTTTTGCAGAATGGCCCAGAAGCCTCTTTGGGCAGAGGGATGTCTGGAGTTGAGGAATTTCACTTTGTAGAGCTGATCTTGGTTCCTGCTGTTTTGGGAGACCTCAGCGCTCTACATTCTCTGAGAGGGGAATGTGGAAGTGGCTGATTCAAAACCCAGCGGTGCTACCATGAAGCAAGCATAAGCCAGATAGGAGCTAGGGCTGAGGCTGTGGAGGCTGTGGAGTGGACAGCACTGGTCAGGGGTTGGGGAGAGCATGAGGCCCAGACTCAGAAGGGTCTGCAGATGCCACCACAGGTGGGCTGGGGTCAAGTCAGCCAGGGAGCACAAGGTCCTGATCAAGATGGGAGAGACAAGAATGCAAGTTATGCCAGCCTCACACATGGGTGAGCAGGGCAGCATTGCCAGCAGGACCTGGGGACAAGAGTGAGCCTTCCCTCAGAAACCACCGAGGACACTGCAGTCAACATACAATGTCATAGGCCCCCTTCCCCCATCACCATGGAGACTCAAAAGCCATATATGCCCCTTCCCCATCTTAGACAAGAGTAGGGAGGTGGGGTGGCAATCCAAGAGACTCATCATTTTCACCAAGACAGATTGAGCATTTATACAAATGGACCGGTTACGTGACGGCATCAGATGACACCAGATTAGACGAAAATCCAGTGCGTTTGTTTCCCCTTACTATCCAGTCCAGAGGGTGGACAAGCAAGACAAACGTCAGATCAGTCAGAGAGAATAAATAAGCCAGCGTGCTTGTGGGGTGTGAGGGGCTTGAGTGAGTTTGTGCTCTCTGCATACCATTCCCTGCGACTCCTCCTCTGCACACCGTCTTATCAGTCCACAGTAGCAAGGGAATGGGACGTACTTGTCTTCCCTACTGTAACCCAGGACAATTTTAACCCCTCATAAGCAGACTCCCAAAACAGGACACAGAAAGAGCAGAGAATCTGACAGACACACAGAATAGAGAAGCTGTCGTTCCCCTCCCCATGCAAGGCCAGGCTCTACTGTCCTTTATTAAGACAGACCCCATTTCCCAGGGCCTGAGCCATGGAGCTTGGAGTCAAACAATGTGTCCAGAGCCAGGAAAGGACGCCTAGAGAAAAAGCAGTAAGCCAAAGACTCTTATAAAAAGAAGGGTTTTTTTTCCCCCTTCTTTTCTTTTTTCTGTCACCTAGGATGGAGTATAGTAGCATGATTGTAGCTCACTGCAGCCTCAAACTCCTGGGCTCAAGAGATCCTCCCACCTCAACCACCCCAGTAGCTGGGAGTACAATCTTGCACGACCACAGCCAGCTAATGTTCTTATTCTTTGTAGAGACGAGGTCTCATTATGTTGCCCAGGCTGGTCTCAAACTCCTGGGCTCAAGCATCCTCCGGCCTCAGCCTCCCAAATGATTGGGATTACAGGTGTGTATCAGTGTGCATGGCTGCCACCTCTTCTTTAATCATCTGAGGTGATATTAACTCCCCATAAATAGACCCTCCCCAAACACAGCACAGAAAGAGGAGAAAACCAGACACACACAGAGAGTGGAGCAGCCAATGAGAGTGTCACTGAGGTGAGCAGGGCCTCCTTGAGGGCCGTCATTGACATCTCCAGCCATGCCGGGCTCCAGTGTTCTTTATTAAGACAGACCTCACTTCCCAGGGCCTGAGCCCTGGAGGGTGGGGTGAAAAAATGCTTCTACAGCCAGAGAATGACGCCTGGAGGAAATGCAGCAAGCCAAAAGTTCTTATTAAAAGAAGGAGGGCTTTTTTCCTTCTTATTTCTTTCAAATGTACATAATGCCAGTTTCCTCCCAAGAGTTGACAGGTACAGGGGAGAACTTCAGTGGCTCCTGACAGACCCAAGAATTGTCTCCCATCGTTGTATCCTGGCAGAAACTCATTCTCCAAGGCAGAACCTCCTCATTTCTCACAGACGCCACGCGCTCTAGTGCACTGGCATGGCCCTTTGGGCAGGTCTTGCTTCTCCACCCCGGGGCGAGTCAGCTGTCTTGGGCCCCTTTGAGTGTTTTCATTTAATAATAGAACTCGGTTACTAATAGAAGCAGCCGCCACAGTTAGGCAGCAAAAACAAAATTGGTAATAGCACTCTTACTTCACAACATGGAGCTGTAAGATTTAGAAAACATTTATATACGCATTGCCTGATTCGGTTTTGTTTTTTTGATATAAGATCTTGCTCTGTCACCCAGGCTGGAGTGCAGTGGTGCAAACATAGATCACTACAGCCTTGAACTCGGCTCAAGCCATCCTCCCACCTCAGCCTCTCGAGTACCTGGAACTCCGAGGCCACGCCACCACTTCCAGATCCCGATTGGGCTCTTGACGCTGAGAAAATCATGACTTCTACAGCACTTCTTCACGCCCCAGCAGCGCTCTGAGGCCGAAGAGTCTGGCAAATGCACACCAGGAACCAGACCCAGAGAGGCTCCCGGGGCCCTTGTGTCTCATCCTGGGATCTCTAAAGGGGTCAATTTGGAGGAAGGGTGTGCTTCTCCTCTTGTCACATTCATGCCCCATGTGGTCCCCTTTTCTTATAGGGGGTACCACCCAGGTAGACACCCGGAGACCCCCCCACCGCCCAAAGAGAGTTTAAGGAGCTTTGCAATGACGGGTTTCCTTGACAAAGACCTTCAGTTCCTGATGGCACCTGGGCTGTGGCCAGGTAGTGATGGCCGGAATCTTTCTTGCATTGCACCCTGCTCCTTCACTGGGGAACATACCTCACCATTATTTATGGCGGCCTGGTACAGGTGGCTCGCTGCAAGATATCTGAACCTCCAGACTCGGGGCTCTCCTTGCATTTGCAAAGAATACCGGAACACGGGGCCCCTCGCAGTTCCCATGGAGAACTCCCAGGGGAGTTCTGTTGTGTCACCCTGTGGCTAAGTCTCTCTGATCCTCCCTTGAAGGGCCCAAAAGCACAGCCTCCTCACCACGAGGGATAACACTTTGAGGCCACTCTCACGATACGGCTTAGGTTTACAGAGGCTGGAAATCCATCCTGGCCAGGGCCACAGACACGAACAACCTCTTCTGGCTTCTGATGGCTCCTCGTGCTTCTATGGTCCCAAGCAAAGAAACCTCCTCACACCAGGCATTCGGTGTGAATCTCCAGACCAAGTGCCCCCATGTACCCAGCCCCTTCCATCACGCCAACTCCAAGCCCCGTAGGTCCACCACTCTCATCACAAGACTGCTCTGTGCTCCCCCAGCGGGACTCCCCGTCCCTCTGATGCCACCTTTCACACATTCCCAACTCCTGCCCGCCCAACTGCACACTCTACCGACTTAAGTACTCTTGCAATCTCTGTGGACACCATCCACTTAGGCCGTTTTCATGGAAGATGAGGTATCTCACGGGCCACACCACCACGGGTAATGGCGATAAGAGGAAGGAGAGTGGTGGTAGAAGCCTTCCTGCAACCCCACCGCTGCTTTGAAACCACTGCTCCTCTATCCTCAACTTCAGAGAAACACCACGAGGCTCATATCCCTCTGTCTGCCTGGGCCATCTATTACCGGGCCTCGAGATTGTCACGGATTTCTGGCACCTGCACCTCACAATTTTCCTCTCATGTGTTTGGGGAGGAGAAGATAACACACCCTGACAAGTCCTCAGCCCTCTGCTTCTCCTAGCCCGGGTCTCTGAACCCTTTCAAGCCAAGCTTCTTGAACCCATAGACTACGGCAGCAGAGTTACCAGTTACCCCTTCTCGCTTCCTCCTCAGTGAGCCCCACAGCCACGCGACGTTCCCCAGCTGAAATCTCCAACTAGTTCTGCAATGCCAAATCAAAGTACCCAATGCTGTCCTGGCCACAGTTCACGTTCCTTTTTCCAATACACTCTGTTCCTCAGCATCTGTGAAGCCACCCCTGGCTTTCCTCCTACCCCGAGGCCATTACTTCTGAGTCTCCTCGTTGGTCTTTTTACTTTGATCATCTCAGAAATGTTATTTCCTGGCTTGCGACCTTTTCCCTGGACAATCCTCATTCTGTAGGTGACCCTGGGTGCCCACATGGCCACCCAGACTTGGTTCCGTCCTTCTCCGCTTGTGTGCTGATGGATTCCTGCATCACGAACTCCACCAGGAAAATCCCAGCTGAGCCCCAGAGCCCCCACAGGGCATGGTTTAAGGAGCATGTCCACTCAGATATCCCACAAGCCCAACAAATCAGCAGGTGACCCCCAGCTGTGTCCCTTGTCTCATGGGTTGGCACCGCCATCCACTCAGTTCCTGAACCCCAGAACCTAGGAATACTGCCAGGTTGGCTGCAGATCACCCCGTGACTCTGCTGCCAGGCTCTGGAAAAAGCCAACCATGACCTCCACATTGCCACAGATGAGCAAAGAGTCTCCCGTGAAGGCTTTGTATTGGCAGAGACTCTCTACAGGCATCCGAGTGGAGGCCCAGACCCTGGCTTGGGTGGTCCCCACAGGGAAGGCCAAAGAGCAGACCTGGGCCCTGTAATGTATCTCAGAGACCGAAATGCTCATCTCCTCCGAGAACTCAACAGATAACCTCCAAATCCCTAAATCGGGACATAGCCGTAGGAGCCCATCATTTAGAGACACAGAGGTTAATATTCAGAAGAAACAGCTGAAGAAAAAAAAGAGAAGTATGCGGAGGTGGGTCTCCACGGGTGCACATGAAACAAGGGACTGCTGAATTGTATTTTTCATCGTACATTTCCTAGTCCTATATGGCCCTTTAAGCAGAAGGATTCATCTGATATCACTAATTATAATAACATGTGAAAAATGCATCTCAACACAACAAGTAAGCCTGGGAGCTGATTCATCTACATCAGCTAATACAAATCTGAGCCATCTCTAGATTCAAGGAATGACTGTGCAATGTCTCGTGAACGTATCTATGCAGTGTTTTACTCACCTTGAAAATAAGTACCATATGATCCAGTAACCTCACTTCTGGGTATTTATAGTCCAGATACTCCCCATGTTCTTTGCAGCACTATTCATAATAACCAAGATATAAAAATAACCTAAGTGTTCACTGATGGATGAATAAAGAAAATGTGGTATATGAATACAATGGAATATTATTCAGCCTTAAAAAGAAGGAAATTCTGACATTTGTGACAACATGGATGGACCTTGAGAACATTATGCTAAGTGAATATGCCAGACACATACTGTGCGACCTCACTTATATGTGGAATCTAAAATAGTTAAACTTATATAAACAGAGAGTAGAATGGTGGTTGCCAGGGGCTGGTTGGGGCAGGGAGTGGAGGGTTGATGGTCAAAGTTGCAAAGTTTCAGTTATGCAAGATAAAGAAGTTCTAGAGATCTACTATATAGCATAATGCCTATAGCTAAAAACACTGTATTGTATACTTCAAATTTACTAAAAGAGTAGATCTTTGGCTAAGTGTTCTTATCACACACACACACTAATAATAATAATAATAATAATAATAATAGTAGTAGTAGTAGTAGTAGTAGTAGTAGTAATAAAAAAAGAGGGTGTGTGGAAAGTTAAAAAAAAAAAAAAAAAAGAAAATAACTCGAGCATAGGAGACCCTCACCAGAAACAACAATAAATTTCACTGGCAAATGCGGCATGTTAACGTGAACATTTTGATTTCAGGAATATAGAGGAAGGCGAGCACAGTGTCAGCTGTAAAACACACACTCACATTACTTTGAATGTTTTTGACCTTTCCTTAGCCCAGGAAATCTATTAGCCCTAGAAATGCTCCCTAGCCAGCATAGCAGGGAGCAAAGACGTCCTGCTTTCCCTTTGGTGAGGGACCTTGTGTTTCAGATATGCTTTACTTCCTATGAGGATGGTTCCGTTTCTGCAGCTGCCACCTCGTCTTTCGTAAGAGGAGTTATAAAATGATACTCATGCTGGGGCCACATTCCAGACCTGCTAAGTCAGACTCTCTGGGGATGGGGTCCGGCATCTGCTCTTGGACAGATGCTCCACGAGAGACCTGATGCACAGCTGACATTGAGAGACATAAGCACACACTCCCTTTCACCTGCCCTGATTTTTAAATATAACCTTGGACTTCATAGCCTTGTTTGTAGTTAATGAATTGGAAAAAAAAAAAAAGTAGGGGTTGCCTTCTCTTTCAAGAGCATCTTTTGACATATTTATTCTACAGCCACGTCTAGAGCAATTTCAAGGACTTAGGAGGGTGGTTATGCCACAGCTTTCCCTTTCCGACCTGATGCTCGGCAGGCCCAGGAGAGGGAGAAGAGCCTTGCAGGTGGAAAGGGGTCGAGAGTTCTGTTGTCTTGGTAACCGTGCTGCCACTCATCCCATTGGGGTGCTCAGCTCCGGCAGGGGCCCTGTGGGTGAGACCCCCCCCCCCGCCCCGCCACTCTGGCTGTCTTCCTGTGCTCAGAGGTTGAAGCTAAGGGCTGAGGTTGGTTACCAGGGAAACTGAAGCCAGGTCCTTGAGATTGGTGAACAGAAAAACCGGCAGTGGAATTCAGGACGTAGCATGGATTATGGCAGCCAGCCCACAGACAGAGGATTGACAGTCACTAGTGCATGCACCCACAGGGTGCCTGCGCAGGAACGCGCGCACACCGCACACAGACACACACGTAGACATGTGCACTCACCAGCACTCCCTCTGCCCAGGTGTGCACCGTCTATCTGGCTGGAGCATCAAGTGCACGTGGAGGAGCCAGGCGACCAGGCAGGACATGTAGGCAGGATGTGGAACAGGGAAAGAGAGGGGATGTTGCTTACTGTTGTAGAAAAAATGACTGCATACCCTTTCCTCCATGACTTACGGTCACATTTGCACTACATTTTTTAAATGGCTTTACTAAGGTATAATTTGCTTGCCACAAACTTCACGTACCTAAAGGGAATAACACAGTGAGTTTTAGTAAATTTACACAGTTTTGCAGCCCTCACCACTATCCAGTTTCAGAATACTTCCATCACCCCAGAAAGATCGCTGGTACCCACTAGCAGCAGTCAATCCCCATTACTTTACCTCCAGGCCCGCCCAGGCAACTAGTAAGCTCCTTTCTCTCTCTTTAGAGCTGCCTCTCTGGGCATTTCCTATAAACTGACTTGTGCAATAAGTGGTCTTCTGTGTCTGACATCTGTCAATTAGCATAATGTCTTGGAGGCTCAAACGTGCATCAGTAGTGTGTTCTTTGTCATGGCTTAGTAACATTCGGCTGTACGGATATACCACTTCTTTATCCCTTTACTGATCGGTAGACATTTGGCTTGTTTCCACCCTGGGGCCTTCCTGCAAAATGCTGCAGTGAACATCTGAGCACGTGTCTTTGTGTAGACATGATTTTATCACTAATGGGTGTCAGATATTGTCAAATACTTTTCTCTGTCTATGAAGATGATGATATAGTTCCTGTCCTCTATTATATTAACGGGGTGGATTACCTTAAGCGAAATTTGAATGTTAAGCCAATCTTGCATTCCTAGAATAAACGTCACTTGGTCATGTTGCATAACCCACTGTATGTGTCGCTGGATTGGGGTTTGTTAATATTTTGTTGGGGATTTTTGCACGCATATTCATGATGGATATTGGTTTATGGTATTCTTCTGCTGTCTCTGGCACTGTTATTATTATTTTATTATTGTTTTTGAGACAAGTCTTGCTCTGTCACCCAGGCTGGAGTGCAGTGGTGCGATCTGGGCTCACTGCAACCTCTGCCTCCCAGGTTCATGCAATTCTCCTGCCTCCACCTCCTGAGTAGCTGGGAATACAGGTGCCCACCAGTATACTCGGCTAATTTTTATATTTTTAGTAGAGTCGGGGTTTCACCATGTTGGCCAGGCTGGTCACAAACTCCTGACCTCAGGTGGTCCGCCCACCTCAGACTCCCAACGTGTTGGGATTACAGGCGTGAGCCACCACGCCCAGCCTCTATCTGCCTTTAGTAGCAGGGTAACACAATTTTCAAAGGATAAGTTGGGAAATGTTCCCTCCTCTATAGTCTGAAAGAATCTGTGAAGGGTTGGCATTATGTATTTTGTAAATGTTGGATAGACTTCACCAGTGAGGCAGTGGCGCCTAGACTGTCCCTAGTGGGAAGATTTTTAATGTAGTCTTTCTATTTCCTTACATTCTCCAGGTCTACTCAGATGTCCCATGTGATCACTGCATTTGTACCTTTCTCTGTCCCAATCCTCTCTTGCCTGCTGGTGCCTTTGGTTTGGTCTCTACTCTAAAATGTCACATGCTGGACACCTGTGGACATCACAGGACTGCAGATCCTAGTCTGTAACTTGGGATAGTATGGTGTCTCAGACACGCCCCCAATCCCATCCACCCCCCATACACAGGTACGGAGACAAAGACCTGGAGGTGAGGATGTGGAGGGTGTGCCGAGTGCCTCAGTTACCTCCACCCACCCATTTTCCATGCCTGTTCCTGGAGACCCTGTGGCATTGTGCATCTGTGACCTCCCTGAGCAAGCCCCTGATGTCTGCTTTTTCCAGCTCAGATCCTTCTCACTCCTTTCATCTCCTGAGACTGGGACCACATGGGATCAACCACCTGTTCTCTGACACGACGATGCGTATCTGCTAGCGTTTCAATATTTGTGTTCCCTCCAAAACTCACAGTGAAATTAATCCCCACTGCAACAGTGTTGGGAGGTGTGGAATAACAGCAGGTGTTTAGGCCATCACGGCAGAGCCCCCGTGAGTGAATGAATGCTGCTATGAAAAGAGCTTGCAGAAGTGGGTTTGCTCTCTCTTTTCCTCTTCTGCTATGTGAGGACATAACATTCTCCCCGGCTTGTCCTTCCACCTTTTGCCACGTGAGGAAATACCAAGAAGACTCTCGCCAGATACCAGATACTGGTACCTTCGTTTTGGACTTCCCAGCATCCAGGGTCACGAGAAATAAATTTGTTTCCATTACAAATTGCCAGCTGTCTTGGTCCATTTTGCTTTGCTATAACGGAATACCTGAGGCTCAGTAATTTCTAAAGAAAATTGGAGGCCAGGTACAGTGGCTCAAGCCTGTTAATCCCAGCATTCTGGGAGGCCAAGGTAGGAGGATCACCTTCAGGCCTGAAGTTTGAGATCTGCCTGGGCAACACGGCCAGACACTATCTCTACAAAACATTTAAAAATTAGCCTGGCATGGCAGTACATCCTTGAGCTACTTGGGAGGCTCAGGTGGGAGGATCCCACCTGAGTTCAAGGCTGTAGTGAGCCATGATCGTGTCACTCCACTCTCGTCGGCAACAGAGCATCACCCTGTCTCTTAAAAAAAAATTAAAATAAATAAATCTTTTAAAAAGAAAAAGTTGGTTTATCTGGCTCACAATTCTGGTGGCTGAAACATTCATTTTTGGGCAATTGCATCTGGTGAGGGCCTCGGGCGGCTTCAACTCATGGTGCAAAGTGGAAGGGGAGCCGGCATGTGCAACGACATCACATGGAAAGAAGGAAGGGAGAGAGAATCCAGGGAGGCCAGAATCCTGTGAACAATCCACTCTCCTGCGAACTAATCCATACCTGTGAGAGTAAGAACTCAGCCCAGCAGGATGGCATCACAGGACACTGACTCATTCATGAGGGATCCCCACCACGACCCAAACACCTCCCACTAGGACCCACCTCCCAACACTGCAGCACTGAGGATTCAACTTCAACCTGACTCTTGGTGGGAATAAACACACCGTATCCAATCCAGAGCACCCAGCCTGTTGTATTTCACGATATAGTGGAAGGACACAGACTAAGATGGGGTCGGATCTCTCTCCCTGATGAATCGCTCAATCCCCCGGAGCAGGGCTACCTCTGCAACTCCTCCTCACCTCCCCACCACGACAGTCGAAGTAGCCCAGGAGGGAGAGAGGCAAGGTGAGAAAATGGAAACCCTGATGATTGCTGAAATGATGACTGTCACTGGCAGCACGGACCTGGTGTGCTTGCTGGGCTGACTGAGAAGGTCCGCAGAGAGCATTTGAGTGGTTGGGGAGTGAGACAAAGGCATGCATCTCTGGCCACCACTTTAGGACCTGCACAAACTCTCCGCAAGGTGGGGATGATTGTACCTGGCCCATGGCACTGTGTGGAGGATTCAGCAATGGATCTCACCAAGACTTGGTGCTACCAGCTATGAAATGAGCACCAAAGCCCGGCTCTAGGCACTTCACCCACAGCCTTCACAGAGGTGAACTGCTGAAGGGGGGCCAGCTCCGATCCCAGCCTGCCTAGGTTCGGGTGCTAGTTCTACCTCTTACTGCCTGTGCCACCGTGGGCTAGTTCCCTAACTTCTCTGGTGTTCTGCTTTCGAAATTCATAAAGCGGAACTGAAAATGTTGCTAGAGGATGGGTGTGTGGGAGTGGAGGAAGGCAGCTGACATATGGAAATGGGGAAAATACCATCAGAAGAACCCTAGGAAACATCAGCCAAAGGGCAACGCCTCGAACCCCTTTGAAACCCGAACCCCTCTGAAACCCTCCCGGATTCACTGGTCTCCATTTAGGCCTTTGTGTTTCAAGAAGGAATAGCCCTCCTTTTTTTTTCCCTTCTCCCCTGGAGCTAGGTCAGTTCAACTGTCGACTCTCTCATGAGATCTCAGCATCAGAATCTAAGACACTTACCTGTTTTCAAGCCACTTCTGTCGGCAGGAGATGCGTAGACTTTTGCAGCAAGACAGCTCTGGGGACTACCTAAAACAGACTGACACAAAGCAGAATTTGTTTTCAGTTCAGAGGAGTCACACGGGTACTGGCTGGGTTCACATCTCAGGATTCTGCAGAGGTTTAAAAAAAAAAAGGTAGATTTAGTCATTTGTGCCTCCTGAAATTAAAAGACACACATGTCTAAATCCCAGTAAAATGTTGGAAGAACCCAAGGATGCTCTGGTTCTCACAAAGCAGGTGCAAACTGCTGCTCAGGTTCACCCACCCGGGCCCACCACACAACAAGCAATGGCGCCGCAGCCCCTAAGCCAGGGCACCAGCACCAACACGCAGGGCTCTCACCGTGGGCGGCAGACTCTGCTTCCACGTCTCCTGTGCACAGGAAGCCTCTCTTCGAAGCCACGGCCCTGCCTCGCTGATCTGGATGCTGGTCCCGCTGCAGGGCTCAAACAGTGACTGGGCTGTGTTCTCTGGTGCCCTCCCTCCCCCATTCCCAGTCTCCACAGCGTAGAGCTTCCCTCAATAAACCCGGATCCCCTGCTGGGAGAGTTCAAGGTAGCCAGCTCAGATCTATTGAGAAACAAACCAATACTGAGGAACAAACCTGAATTCTACACCCATTTTCCATTCCTACATCTATTTATTTGGTATTGATGATAAGGAACCCCGTCAAAAATTCCTGTAAGGGAGAATACTACTCGACTGTTAGGGGTATTGCAACATTTACATACATGTAGCTTATCACATACATAAACATTTACGCAAATAGTACAGCGGTGAACCACCAAGTTCTCATTCCACATTCCTTTCCCACACTGTGTTTAGCTGCCCATTCTTGAAACTGGATCTCAGGGCAGCACATTGCATTTCAACAGGCCTAGTGCTGCTTCTCAGAGGCAGTCGACCCAATGGTGCAAAAGCACGGGACAGCGACAAGGCATTCACACTACACAGACATGTGATCTCTTACTGACAGCAGGAAGGGAAGAGAGATGGAGATCCCGGGTGGGAAAGCGACAACATGCATCACAGGAGCCATGTGAGATGCGGCAAGGACCGCTGGTACGCAGCGTCCCTTGCCAAGGAATGTCTCACAGCCATCCGAGAATGACAGGCACGAAAGATGAGGACCTTCCTCGGGTCGGTCAAGCATCATCATGCTGGGAGGATTCCCACGTGTCCCGCTACACAGGTCCTGGCACTCATCCGACCACAGCTTGCTGTTTGGTCCCCAAAATGGGCCCACACCCAGGCGCTGCCAACACGGCGGCTCCGTCTGAGTCCCTTTGGGTCTCCATCCCATGTGGGTGCACGTCTCAGTTTTCCTCTAACCACTGCTTGAGCAGCCTCTGAAACATTATTTTGCTCTCCTGCTGCCTCTCTCGCTGGCGCTTCTCCTCTGTCTCCTGTGGTTGGAGTGCCGCTTCAGGCAGAGGCCCAGGCTGGTTGGTGCCTAGGCTGAGAGTCAAGCCACTGAGGCCCTGCACCAGTGTCTCCCAGGAGGAGGGATGTGGGGCCCTGTTACTCTCCCCAGGGATCCCAGAAAGATTCGGCCTGTGGCTCTGGCAGTATCGACATTCACATCGGAATCGATTCTGACTTCTGTCACCTAACGGGGAGATTCTGGCTTCCCTCCCAACAGCATAGGGGGCCATGTGATCGCGGTGTCTCCTCCTCACATGCCGCAGGAATGCTTTCTTCCTCTGAAGGAACTCCAGCCTCTCCCACCGCCGCGCTTCCCGCGTCTTCTCCTCTCTGTACCGCTGGCGGAGCAGCCCCTCTGGGAGAGGCACGGCCTGGCTGGGGCCAGGACCGGGGCTCAGGTTACTGAGGCCCATCATCGGCTGTTCTGAGTACGAAGGCTGAGAGGGCGCTGGACCTTCCTGGGAAGTCTCTGCAGCTGTCATCAGGGAAGATTTGGAAGGCGATGCTGGATTCCGTTTCTGGAGTGGATCCATGGAGGTCTGGTCCCAGCTGGAAGCTCCGCCAGGCCCTCGGGTCCAGAAAAGGAGATGAAGCTGGAGGTTCTCAGACACCAAGAAGGTAGCGAGGAATGTGTGCGGGCAGAACCCAGACTGCAACACAAGGTGATAAGAAAACACAGGATTATTCATCTTACTCAACCTCTCTGTCCCTCCACTTCCTGTGTGTAGAATGGGCATTACACAGAGACCCTGTCCTAGGCTTCTTCTGAGGATGACGTGAGATCATACATCTCGCCAGCTTAGAATATTAATGCCATCTAATAAAGGATTTAGAAATGATACCAATTAATGCATCCACGTGACACGGGGTGCAAAAGGATGTGATGCAGTTCGACGACGTCAATTCCCTGCTGACATTTTCCAACCCCTTCCCAAGCATCATTTGTAGAATAATCAATGTGTGACTCACAGGTGCTCTGCCCATGAGCGTTCATTTTCATCCATTCACAAGGGAGACTTTTACTCGACTGTAAGCGCTTGCATCATGGGGACACACCCTTTTGTATGTTCGCCTTCCCGACCACTGGGTTTGCATCTAGTCGAAAAGGCTGCTCATGCCTATGGAAATCGTTTCCAAATTCCTAGTGTGGATAAGAATTTATTTTGCTAAACAACAGAATTATGCATAAACCCCCAGGAGACTTCAAACAGAAAAACACATAGATGAATTCAATTAATCCAGAAGAAAAAAAAAAAAAAAAAAGCTGGTTCTTTGAAGTGATCAATGAAATTGATACACCCGTGGCAGGACTGGCTGGGAAAAAAGAGGGCAAAGAAACAAGTTACCAATATCAGGAATGCAAGAAGAGATTTCACTCCAGACCCAGAAAACATAAAAGGGTCAATATGGTAAGAATACATGCAACTCTACAGATTCACATTCTACAGGTCAGAGGAAATGTAGCACATACTTGAAAACCACAAGCTACGGAAATTCCCACAGGATGGGTTTCAAACACTGAACTGTGTGCACAGTCCTATATGTTTTAAAGAGGTTGAATTCACAGGCAAACACATTTGCAAAAAGATCTCTGGGCCAAGACAGTTTCACTGGCCAAGTCTACCAAACATTTAATGAAGAAATACCACCAACTTACACAACTTCTTCTAGGAAACAAAGCAGAGGGAATGCGCCCCACTGATTTTATGAGGCCAGCACCGCAGGGATACCAAGAAAAGGACAGACCAGTATTCTTCCCTAATACAGGCACCAAAGTATTCAACAAAACCTAGCAGTTTGAATTGAGCAATATGTGAGAAGAATAATAAGCCACGATCAAGTGGGTTTTATAGCGGGAATGCAAGGGTTGTTCTTCCCACACCTGAAAATCAATCAGTGTAACCCACAGATTGAGAGATCAGATGAAGAACAAAAATGACAGGATCACATCAAGCTATGCAGAAAAACCATTTGGTAAGATTCAAAGTCCACTGGTGATATAAAAGCTCTGGCACACTAGGAACACAAGACAACTTCCTCAACCTGAAAAAGGGCGTGTACAGTCAAACCTACAACTAACAAGCTACTTAATGGTCAACGACTGGATGCTTTCTGCCTAAGGACGCGAAACAGGCAAGGACGTCCACTCTCACCACAGCTATTCAACATCACGCTGAGGCCTAGTCAGTGCTATAATGCCTGAAGAGTCATGGCACACACCGGAGAAAGCAAGAAACCAAAGTACTCCTTTTCATAGGTCCTGTGATCGTCTACATGAAACAACCAATGTATCTCCCCCAGACTCTCAGAGCTAATAATAACTTAGTGCTCATTAATGAGAGCTTAGCAGCGATACAGGAGAGAAACTCAACACAGGGAAAACAATCCTATGAGTAACTGGAAACCTAAATTTAAGAAATAATACTGTTTTACAAAAGCTGCAAACACAATGAAATGCTTATGTATAAAGCTAAAATACGTGGACGGGGTCTGTATGCCCAAAACTATTAAACGGTAATGAAAAAAATCAAAGAAGATTTAGTTAAATGGAGAGAAACAATGTGTTCCCATATTTAAAGACCCAAAAAGGTTAAAAGTCCATTGTCCCCAACTTGATCTGTAGAATGAATGCAGTGCCTGCCAATCAGAATCCTTGAGGGACATTTGCATGCATAAACAAGCAGATTCTACAATTCACGTGGAATATCTGATGTTTCAAAAAAAGCAGAAGGGATTTTAGAGAGATGATATTATCAGATTTTCAGATTTGCTCTAAAGCTGTAATAATCGAGATTGCTGGCTTACAGGGGTAGACGAGTAGATCCATGGAATAAAATAGAGACCATGAATCCATCCATAGAAATGTGTCCAGTGAGTTTTGACATGGGTGTGAGAGGGAATCCAATGGAGAAGGGATAAGCTTTTCAGTACATGAGGTGGCCTATCCTTATGCAAAAAGATGCACCTCAACCTCAACCTTTACACACAATTAAGGAAAAAGGGTTCAGAGACCTACACGCCAAAGTTCAATACTAAGACTTTTGGTAGAAACCGTAGGAGGACATCTTTGTGAGGGGAGGCTAGGACATGACCTGAGATGCATGATCCGTGGAAAGGAAAGATGGATGAATAGGAATTTGGCAAAATTTAAAACTCTGGCTCTGGCCGGGCGTGGTGGCTCCTGCCTGTAATCCCGACACTTCGGGAGGCCAAGGCGGGCAGATCACTAGAGTTCAGTTGTTCAAGACCAGCCTGGCCAACATGGTGAAACCCTGTCTCTACCAAAAAATACAAAAATTAGCTGGCATGGTGGCACATGCCTGTAGTCCCCAGCTACTGGGGAGGCTGAGGCAGGAGAATTGCTCGACTCAGGAGGCAGAGGCTGCAGTGAGCTGAGATCGAGCCACTGCCCTCCAGCGACATAGCGAGCCCCTGTCTCTAAATAAATAAACAGAACAGAACAGAATACAATACAATACAACACAACAAACACAACACAACACAACACAACACAACTTTGGCTGTGTAAGGGCCAGTGTGTTCAGAGAATGAAAATCAAAGCTGCACCACTAGGAGGAAATGTTTGAGAATCACCGACCTGACAGATCTTATATCCAAAATACATGGTGCATTTTCAAAACTCCACAATAAGAAAACCAACACCCCAAATAGAAAATGGGGGAAGGACTTGAATGGGAACGCAAGAAACCATATTTAACATTATTCAGCATTAGGGGAATGCAAATTAACACCATGGAGACTGGCAAGGCCAAGCGAGGAGAACATGTTGGGCGACTGGAACTCTCACACTTTGCAGCTGGGAGGGCGAAATAGCACAGCAACTTTGAGAAGCAGTTTGGCAGTTTCTTGTAAGTCAAACAGATGTTTACCATAGGACCCAGCCATCCCACTCCTGGGTATCTACCCTAGAGAAATGAAAACTTAGGTTCACAAAAAAGCCCGCACTGAATTGTAAAAGCAGCTCGATGCGAAACTGCCCCGCACTGGACAGAGGAAAATGAACACTTGTGGTCTTCCACACAGTGAAACTGCCTTCGTGAAAAAACAACAGCCTATGACAGAGGCATCTGACACTCATCCGAGATGTTCATCGGGCCAAAAGAAGGAAGCCCGCCTCACAAGGCCACAAACTGTATGGTGTCATTGACATAACACTCTCCCCAAGACAAAACTAGAGGGAAGGAAACAGATCACTTTACACCAAGGATGATGGATGAAGAAGGGGTAACCGCAATGGGGCAGTTCCAGGGAGTGTCCTGGGGTGATGGGACTGTTCTGGATCCCAACTGTGGTGGTGGTGACAAGAATGTATGCCCGTGTCAAAGCTCACAGAACTGTACTCCCGAGGGAAAAAAAGTCAACCTTGCTGTAGGTTAAGTGAAAAAACCCAATGGCATATTTTGCAATATGAATATCTCTCTGTATTGTTTTGATAAATACATCTTGGATGAATGCACCAAAAATTGACATTAAATGCTAAATGGAAACTTTAGATCAGCCTCCCAGGCTCTATTCTTTTGACAAACGTGGGAACCAAGAATTCACTAGTTTTCTTCAGAGGATACTGGTCCTTTGAATGTTTATTCACCAAATCGTGGCTATCAGCACACACTGGGGCAAGAAAGACAGAACCGTATCAGGAACAGTTTGAATACGTACTGAACACAAACATATATAAACACACACACACATCCCAGAAAGAGTTCTTAACTTTTCAGAAATTGCAATCTATCTTTCCTACGAGTTAGTTCCCTGACATCCTTTGGGCCACCACTATCTGACACAAACAGTTATGTGTGAAACGTTTGGAAAATGATCTTAACCCAATTATCTCCCAGCCAATTCTCATGTGTCACAAGGACTCTCTCAGGATCTATTTCTACAGGTAGAAAGCCAATTCTCAGAGAGAGAAAAGACCTTACAACCCCCACCCCCCACGTTTCTTTTGTTGTTTTGTTTGTTTGTTGTTTGAGGCAGGGACTCGCTCTGTTACCCAGTCTGGTGTGCAGTGGCAAAATCTTGGCTCACTGAAACCTCTGCTTCCTGGGCTCAAGGGATCCTCCAGCCTCGGACGCCGGAGCAGCTTGCACTACAGGCGTGGGCCACCATGCCCGGCTAAGTTTTGTATTTTTTGTAGAGACGGGATTTCGCCATGTTGCCTAGGCTGGTCTGGAACTCCTGAGCTCCACATGATCTGCATGCCTCAGCCTCCCAGAGTGCTGGGATTACAGGCGTGAGCCACTGTTCCCAGCCACAAACACTTTTATGAGAAGAAATGTGTGCCGGGTGTGGTGGCTCATGCCTGTAATCCCAGCACTTTGGGACGCCGAGGCAGGCAGATCACCTGAGGTCAGGGGTTTGAGACCAGCCTGGCCAACATGGCGAAACGCCATCTCTACTGAAAATACAAAAAAATTAGCTGGGTGTGGTGGCGGGCACCTGTAATCCCAGGTAATAGAGAGGTTGAGGCAGGAGAATCACTTGAACCCAGGAGGCGGAGGTTGCAGTAAGCCGAGATTGCACCACTGCACTCCAGTCTGCGCAACGGAGCAAGACTCTGTCTCAAAAAAAAAAAAAAAAAAGAAAAAGAAAAAAAAGAAATAGTAAGATTCTGGAGACATCAACTGACAACCGGCCCACATAGTCATCGCTGTCTTTTCTCTCTTTTTCCCTCCAGCAATTTTGTGAAATGAAACATTTTACCATCCTGTGTGTAGGTTCATCCAGAGATTCTCAAACCACACCCATGGAGTTGCTCATGATCCCTGACAGAGGCATTAAGGACAGTGAGGCCTAGAGAAGTCCGTTGTGTGTGCGGAGGGGAGAAGCTGCAGCAATACATGGGACTTCCCTTCCTTCATCATCTCACCAATGTCATTTCTTCAACAGGCACTTGCCCCCAGGTAAAAGACCTTGTATCAAAAATCTCTGCATGAAACACCACAGCCTCAAGTTTCCTGCATCATGTCATGCAGCTACTGAAGAGAGAGAAGGACGACTGGAGACAGGGAACCCAGACAGTTTACCGGTCAGACCTTCAGCATGAGAGGTGATGTCTCTGGGCACCAATACCTCACTGTGATGGTTTTATCGGTCAACTCGGCCAGGTTTGGTGCCTGGTCCCTTTTGGTCAAATGCTACTCTAGTTGTTGCTGGGAAGGTATCTGTGGACATGATTAACATTTACAGTCACGCTGGGCACAGTGACTCACGCCTGTAATCCCTGCTTCGGGAGGCTGAGGCGGGTGGATCACTTGAGGTCAGCAGTTCCAGACCAGCCTGGCCACCGGGGTGAAACCCCACCTCTACTAAAAATAAAAATTAGCCGGGTATAGTGATGGGTGCCTGCAGTTTGGAACTGCCATGGCCCTTGGCAAGACCTTCACCTCTCATTCACCCTGCGTGACTCAGCTGAGATAGCACTTCTCCCAGGAAGCCTTCTCCAAGCTCCTAAAACGCCCTGTATTTCCCCTGTCCCAGCCCCAATCCCACTCGGCTGTCAACAGATGGTTATTTCTCTGTCAACCCACTAGCCCAGGAGCTGACAGAGGCCAGGGACTTTGTCTTGTTCACCCATCACAGAGCCTTGAGTGAGCCCAGTGGACATTCACAAGTATCTATCAAATGAAACAAGAAGGATGTGGGGCCCGTGATAAACATCTCACTGAGTATGTCAAGTCAACCCTGCAGAATCCATATTTTCCCATGTTGCAAAGGCAGAAATTCCTGCATGGAGAGGTCAAGTAACTTCCCTCAGATCACACAACCACTCAGGGACAGAATTCCCTCCCAGGTCTCCCTGACTGCAGATGAACACACCCTTGGTGGCATTGCCTCTCTGGGTGTTCAGCCTCCCCTGACACCTAAGCGAGAAAGTAATCCTGAAGGAAGAGTTCAGACAGCAGAGTCCTAGGGGCTGGCCCGCATGTCCACAGCTGCCCCGGGATCGGGTGCAATGCTGCGAATCCTTACCGTCACTTCCTCCTGGCCAGTTCTGTTCCCATGCCAGAAATGCTGCACCGAACGCACCTCTCACACTCCCCACTCTCATTCGCTTCAATTCTCCTGTGCGGAAGGAGAAAGAGAACAGCTAAGCAAGTGAGTCCAGACTACGCCCTGGAGATGAGCACCAGGAAGAGCTTTGTGTTTCTTTTGAAAATTAAGCCAGTCCCATGCGATGCTTTTTTCAATCTTCCACAAAGATATGAGATACCCTTATAAAGTGCATTTATTTCAGTTTAAAGACACAGATTTCATTTAATAATCCCAATTAAATATGGACTTTTTTCTAGAAATGGCAAAATCCTACAGCAAAATGACTAAGATCCGTGCAAGGTTGCTGGGTGCTGAAAACTGTGCTCCTAGTCTCATGCCATGTCATGGCAAAGGAATCTAACTCCTAGCCACGCAACGCCACACAGATTGAGGAAAGAGTCTGTCCTACACACGGCTTGGAGACGTTCTATATTTTTGATATCTACACAGATCATCTCTATCCTACTGGGTCTGGAGTGGAGGAAATACAATTTTTAGCAGCTTTGTAACAAAAGAACAGGTAGTCAGTAAAGCCAGCAATGCCCACTTCTAAGAAAGAAAGAAGAAAATGAAGACAGCAGTGAAGCGTGGTGCTGGCATCAGGGGTCTCCCAGCAGGTGAGTACACAGAAAAGCAGCGGGAGTACAATTGGGAGTCCAGGGAGGGGAACAGGGGCGGGACCAAGAAGAGTGGCCAGAGCAGCAAGAGGAAGACAAGGAGCAAGTCCGCTCTGGCGAGAATGGAGCTTGCCTAGACTCACCCAAGGCAGTCAGGTCGCTGGATTCACGAGGTCGATGCTGTGGGTATAGGCCGAGTGACTGCTACACCTTTCACCTACAAAAGAAAATAACCTCACTGGCCAGGTCACATTCCTCCAGGTATTTACTGAGGGCCCACTCCATTCAGCGGTGCCTTCAGTGAATTATCCAATGCAGCCCCATCCCAAGGAGACATCTCAGTCTGAGGAATAAAATATTGTCCAAGGAGCCAGGAATGGTGGCTCACGCCTCTAATCCAAGCACTTTTGGAGGCTGAGGCGGGAGGACTGTTTGAGCCCAGGAGTTTGAGACCAGCCTGAACAACAGGGCGAGATCACCGTCTCCACAAAAAATTGTTAAAATTTAGCCAGGCATGATGCTGCATACCTGGGGTACCAGCTACTAGGGAGGCTGAGGTAGGACGATCACTTGAACTCAGGAGGTTGAGGCCAGTGCAATCCGGCCTGGGTGACAGGTGAGACCATCCCCCAAAACAAAACAAAACAAAAAGACAACTATGGCAGGCATGAGACGGGGGTACTTCTGACACAGAAGAAGTCAAAACCACCATAGCCCAGGTGGCCAGGAACAGCTTCTCCCAGGGCTTGCTATGATATATATTCTCATCCCCAGTTGCAGATGAGGTAATAGGATCAGAGAGGTTAAGCAACTCACTCAAGGTCACACACCTAGGGAGTGGTGGTGACCAATTCTCACTGAGGTCTGCTGAAATACAAAAGCCACTTCACTATTTGTGACACCAATCTCTCTTTATATTGTCACCCGTTTTAATTCGCATTCACAGACATATACTTACCTGTGGCTCTCCTTACCTTCATATTCTCATAAGCGGCTAAATATGGTTTAGATTTCATTTTAGCACATCAGGCCTTTCCCTTAAAGAACCTAAATTTCCCGTGCCCGGCACGATTGCCCAGCCCAGAACTGAACACTTATCTCAAATTAATCTTCCAACCACACACTAAGGAAAGGAAATGAATTACTGCCATGTAGATATTTAATTTGGGTACTTCAGGAATTCTGAACTACGATTTGAAATATAACCACTGTCCAACCAGAAACGGTAAAAACAGTGCTTCCCTATGGAAAGTATTCACAGGACATTTTATTAAATGCCAAAGCATTCTAGGTCAAGACACACTGCCCGTTTTACAGGGAGGTGTTAAGATTCTGCTCCTAAGAATACAGTAGTCCTTTCTCTCACCACTGCTAGCGCCCTGATAAGCTCAGCCAAGGAAGGCCATTCACTTTTCCTTTTGCGAGCAAACATACCAAACTACCCTCACACCCACGCACATATCCAACGCACCCAACAGGGATATGTTAATAGAGGGAAATGGTACTGGAGATGCAAATGGAAATCTGTGCCTACTCAGAGCACCACATTTCTGATGGCGCAGAGGGCTACCGCCCAGGGTCGCCTGTACTCCAGCAAGGTGGACGGCGGAGAGGCCCTCCTTCTCTAAACATGAGACCCTGTAGCTTGTGCGGCTACTGGACACAAATGGCCTGGACCATTCATTGAGCACGAATGCAGGAATCACAGCGCCCATTAAACGCACGTCTACTCATATGTCACATCATGACCGTCTCTCTGTCACACGTCCAAGAAAGGGTTTGTCGGACGGTTTGTTTCAATAGAGGCAATGCAGTCCTCCTTGAAAACCCTCCAGTCACTGTGTCTCCTGCTGTGCGGTGGGAGAGGAGGTGGGGAGGGAGGTGATGCCAAGGACACGGTGATTTCTGAACCCGTTGAACATGATCCTAGCCCAAGTGCAGCCCGGCCGGCTACGAATGCCCGCGGCGTCTCGGGATCCTCTTTCTCCGCTGAAAAAGAGCCACCCCCAAGCAGAGAAAGAGAACAACGCCACCCCCAGAGTGCACGACCGCCATTCTCATACTGGCGAGATATGGACGACGGGGAAAACCACCCGCTTCCTCCCAAAGCCCCGCTCCCAGCCGGCCCAACCCAGGGATTCGAGTCCCAAGACACCCCAGCCTGTGCTAGGGACAGCCTCGGTCTCGGCCTCTCGCTCTGTCTCTCTGAAAGTCTCTCCCACCCACTCCTCCTCCCCCCCCGCTCTCAGTCTCTCCCGCGCGCTCGCTCGCTCGCTCTCCGTCTCTCTCGGGCTCTCTCACGCGCGTTCTCGCTCCGGAGCCGGTTCCAGCCGTCCAGGCGCCAGCGCGGCGCCTCGTTTCCTCTGCCCTGGAAACGCAGCGCGGCCAGCTCTGAATTGAAGGGTTAAGACAACCGGGAGGAGCCGCCCACCGACAGGCTAGAAGGGCCGCAGCGCGGAAGCTGGCGTCGGCGGGGTTGAGCTGGCGTCACAGGGATGCGACGCAGGCCAGAAACTGGATCTTCGATTGGCTGCCGCGAGCCGCCGGAGCTGGGAGAGGGAGCGAGTGGGCGTCTATGTGAGAGCGGCTGGGTGTTTTGTCGCGAACCACGCCGCCCAGCTCGGCTGAGACAGAGAAGGTGTGGAGGCCGCACTTTCCGGAAGTGCGCCGCGGCGTTCCTGGAGCGGCCCTTTCGGGAGCGTGTCTCATGAGCTGGACGAATGCTTCCGGAGGCTATGGGAGAGACTCCAGGAAGCGGATGTGACTTCATGGGCGAGGGACGAGGGAACTGGGCTGGAGACACGGGAGGAGGCCGATTTCTCCTATGATTGGCTGGGAGATTTGCCTTAGGTTGCGCCTCTGAGAACCGATACCTGGCGTTTCATTTTCGTTATTTACTGTGTTTGCATGAGCGGTACAGGCACCCTTTAAAGACAAAAACCAAACAATTCAAGACATTGAAATTATTCAGGCTACTGCCGTAGGGAGAGCGCCCCAGAAGGGGAAACCACACTGTCGGGGTAAGCGTGGAGCCGGGGGGTGTCTTTCACTTTCACAGGAAGGAGTAGACCGGTTTTAGTGGGGAGATTTATGGGGCAGGGGTTGTTTTTGTAATCAGCGGAAGTCTCAGCCAGCTGAACAGGGAATGTTTCTCTCTGTGCCTAGCTGCTTTCAGGAGGACAGACCTCTCGTCTAGGTGAATCATTTCTGAGACAAAAGAACAGGGAGTGGCTGGGTCGGCCATCTGGGAGCCATGGCACAGAGTGGACAGGCAGCATCCCTTATATAAGTCCCATGGATAATATTGGTCCTTTGTGGTCAACGATTTCCCAGAACACGAAAGTGTGCAGAGATTTCTTTACCGTGGCGTATGTCAGGAGTCAAGCGACATGCAACGTTTGTCCTAGCAGATACATGAATAATAGATTCCTTTTTAACCCTGGAAGAAGACACCCCGTGAACAGAGTTTATAGTTCTCAAAAAGTAATATTTTCGTGGTTTAGGTGAAGGAAGGAAACATGAACTATTATCCCAGAATATTATCATCATTTCATTATACAAATGAAGTAACTGAGCCACAGAGAGGTTAAGTAACCTTCCCAAAGTCACAGAAGATATTTAAAAAATGGTGGAGTCTCAATTTAAATCCAGGTGTCTGTGACTTCATCCCCTTCGTGCTGTGCAGCCATACACTGTCATTTCCAAATCCATACATGTGGCTTGATCCTCTCCCTGAATCTACAGATTTCCTGCGCCAACTGACAACCCCACAGGCTCGTTGCACTCACCTCCTCCCATCCAGCATCCTAGGCAGTTGGAGATGACTTCCCAGAAAAGAGTGTTAGAGTCCCAAAGGCCCTACCCCATCCCCTGGAAGGAGAGGTGGGCTTCAAGAGGAAGATTAGAGGATTTGAAGGGAGAGTATGTTTGTCTGCGAGACAGGCTGATAGGCCATTATGGCACACACGTGATAATAAACACCAGTTACTTTGAATTTATGTTTTTTTTGTTTGTTTGTTTTGTTTTTTAGTATTGGCAATACATGCTGAATGGTGGTGATACCAAAAGCAGATAGGTAAAATCAAGCCACTGTATGGGCAAGTTGAGACATTCCCATTTTACCTGGGAGGACCTGACAAGAAAATACCACTCTGCGGTATAAAAGGAGAACTGTCTCCTAGACTCAACAAATGAAACAAATCAGTAATTTTTTCTAATTATTCTTATTCTCCTATTACAGATGAGGCACGGTAGGCACAGAGAGATTAGATCAGCTCTGCGAAGTCATTCAAGTCATAAGTTGCTGAGTCCCATAGCAAGTACTACTCTGCATGTCCCAAAGTGAACCCACCCATCCCCACTCTCGGCATGCCTGCCCCTCCTCCTGTGCTGCTGGACTCAGTGACAGGCACCACGTTCCACCCAGCAGCTTGGGCCAAAGATCTTGAAAGCCATCCTTGATTGCTGCCTCTCTGTCACCACCCCCACAGTGACTAAACCTGGCCAGTTCGACCTCCCAATTCTTTCTAAGTGAGCTCTTTTATTTTTTTTGAAACTTTTTAAAAAAAATTTATTTATTTTACTTAAAGTTCTGGGATACACTTGCAGAACGTTCAGGTTTGTTATATAGGTATACATGTGCCATGGTAGTTTGCTGCACCCATCAACCCATCATGTAGATTTTAAGCCCCACTTGCATTAGGTATTTGTCATAATGCTCTCCCTCCTCTTTCTCCCCACCCCCCGACAGGCCCTGCTGTGTGATGTTCCCCTCCCTGTGTCCGTGTGTTCTCATTGTTCAACTCCCACTTATGAGTGAGAACATGTGGTGTTTGGTTTTCTGTTCCTGTGTTAGTTTGCTGAGAATGAACATGAACTCATTCTTTTTTTATGGCTGCATAGTATTCCATGGTGTGTATGTGCCACATTTTCTTTATCCAGTCTATCATTGATGGGCATTTGGGTTGGTTCCCAGTCTTTGCTATTGTAAATAGTGCTGCAGTAAACATATGTGTGCATGTGTCCTTATAGTAGAATGATTTATAATCCTTTGGGTATATGCCACCAACAAGTCATAGCTCATCCTCTTGCCACCAGTCTTGACCCCGTCCTATGCATTCTCAGTGCCAGTGTGTGAGGCAACTTTCTTAACTCCTTATCTGGTCATATCAAACCTTTTCAAATTCTACTAGGGCTACCTGCTGCCCTTAGGATAAAGTCCAGCCTCCCGGACTGGGGACATCAGACCCTGGCTATCCCCAAATGCATCCTCCATAGCAGATGCCTCCTCCTGCTGCACCCACCCTCAGTATTCCACATTCTAGACCTCTTTCTGTTCATCAGTCGACCAATGCTTGTGGACTCTCTAGCACGCGCACTCACTCTCTTGCTCTCTCTCTCATGTCCACCGCCTCACACCTGCCCTTCCGTCTGTCTGGCCTGCACTTGCTCCCTCCCACTCTGCATGATTCCTCCTTACCTTCAGCTCTCAGGTGAAGGGGAGCAAATTATACTTTACCTAAGGAGCACGTAATCAAAAGGCACGCTTAGTGGGTTTGATATTTTTACTCCATAGCACATGATGGGAATTCATGAAAATTCCCCCAATGGGCCACCCAGTTGGAATGTCACCTGAGAGTAGGGTTTTTGGGAAAAGTTTACTTGCAAAGAATAGGATGGAGGAAGGTAACTGAGGAAGGTGACAGGTTCATTTACCTGACTATAGCAATTATTTCACTGTGTGTGTGTATAACAACATGTTTTATACCTTAAATATATACAATAAAAAAATAAATGATAAAGATATGCAACATAGATCTCTCCTTCATTCCTATAGACTCATCATGTGTGAACATGGAGTTTGGAATTGTGGCCCCAGGTTCAGTACCATGAAGTGATGTGGGCTGAGGACCTGCCTCACAGCTGGTTCTTCCTGCCATAGAGTGAACTGTGAGGCTTAGCTTCATTCACTACAGCCTGTTATTTCAGCTCCCAGCATTGCACACCTGAATATGAACGGAAGTGTCTGCTTTGGACATATGGACAATAAAAGAGAAAAGATGGAAATGGCCCTAATCCTGCCACCATCAGCCCAAGCCCAAACCCTGGCTGGAGGGTACACTGGACTCCCACTGTCCTGGCACGCTGGCCTGCACACTGATGTGCCTCTAACATGGCATAGTGTGAATGGCTCTCCCTGGAGCCTGGTTGTTGATGACCTACTGTGTGCTACTCATGTACAGTGTTGATTTCCCAAAGACCCAGAAAGGTAGGTATCAAACTCCCATCTACAGATAAGGAACCAAGCTGAAAGAGGTCAGGGCACTGAGGCAGAAAAGGCTGGATCTGGGACTCACATGCGGGTTCTGTCAGACTCCAAAGCCAGGCCTCTTTAAACTCACGACAACGTACTTTGCTTATGCTCCCCATGCTGAGCTGCAGATATTATTCCATGATGGGACAGTCAGCCTTGTCCCAACACGACGTCCCCCTGTGAGATCCAAGCCCCTGGCAGGGCAAAGCCACCCTGAAAAGTTCTAACACAGTCCACAGGAGCTCCTGTGTCCCTTGTCTTTACAGCCACCAGTCAAGTTTAGCTTCTAGGCCTCTTTGCCCTATCACAGAGGTGCTTTGCCCTATCACAGAGACACTTGCAATCCACCCCCGCCCTAAATTACATCTCCATCAGCCTCACTTTATTTAACAGATATGAAGAATCTAGAGGCAAACAGCAGAGGCAGCGTTAGCGGCTGCAACACAGCTGTGGAGTTGATCAGACTCCAAATGTGATGTGGAAATCAACAGACTGGGAATGGGAATCTGGTTGCTCCTGTGCTTCGGCTCTCTGGACTGTAAGCTGTGCAGAATCAAAGTGTCTGCCGCACAAACCTCCCCTCTTCTGAAGAGTCTGCCCTGACCCAACCCTTGCGCACACACATCCCTCAGGTGAGGGTAGGGTGGTCTCCTGTGTGCTCCTAGGGGACCGTGGGTTGAATTCTGCCATGGCTCTCCTTACCCCCAGTGTGGGGGTCATCTGCCAGCAAGGATACAGCCGAAACCTCCCCCTGTCCCCAGAGTGTCCAGTCAGCACTCAGAACAAGTTTATTCGGTTAATAAAGGAATTTCACTCAGAGTACTTGGTCAGTAATGGCTATGATGGTAGCAGCTCTGTGTGCATTAGAAATGCTCCAGGAGAATCGAGTGAACAGAGGACATCTGTGCAATGAGATTCTTTTCCCCTGGAGTTGGGGAGGCGGGTTGTAACTTTCCCCTCTTCCCTAATTCCAGAAATCCTAGTAAAAGAGGCTACAAAATGACTTATTTATTTTAGATGGAGACTAGCTCTGTCACCCAGGCTGGAGTGCAGTGGCACAATCTCAGCTCACTGCATCCTCCACCTCCTGGGATCAAGTGATTCTCGTGCCTCAGCCACCCAATTAGCTGGGATTACAGGTGTGCGTCACTGCACCCAGGATTTTTTTTTTTTTGTATTTTTAGTAGAAATGGGGCTTCACCATATTGGCCAGGCTGTTCTTGAACTCCTGACCTCAAGTGATCTGCCCGCCTTGCCCTCCCAAAGTCCTGGGATTACAGGCGTGAACGACCGCACCCTGCCAGAATTTTTAAATATGTCTTGGCCAGTATGTTATTCCATGTGGCCTCCCAGTGGGACTGCAGTGATGGGTTCACCAAAATGTCAGAGTACCCTAGGGCAAGTGCATGTGGGCCTCCCCCAGGGTCTGTAGGGAAAAATGACTATTGATTGGGTTCAAGCGTCCTAATTGAGTATGTGGTTCTGTGGCTGCAACACAGATGTCCACAGCGACAAAGACATGAACACCTGGATGAATGCGTCTGTCAAGTCCCGGTGGGCTGCATCAGTGCCTTGCCTGTCCTATCTCTTGCCTAAGCCCTCCTGGTTCTGACTGCTCCTGCCTGGGTCCCTCCTTCGCCTGAACTCTGCAGGCTGCACAGACATGCTTTCTGCATATGTGGCCCTTCATTGTCCCTTTCCGTGTCACTGGCAGAGCAGAAGCTTACCTGGCCTGACAGGATCCCGTCCTTGTCACCGTGGCACCTCCAGCCTTCTGTTCAGCTTCCTGCTGGTGTGCTAGTGTCCTTGTGGCATCTGCGCCATGTTGGAACGACTCAGCCTCTGACTTTTTTCCAGCTGTTCCCTCTGTCTGGAAGGCCTTCACCACAGATACCTGCTTGACTGACTCCTCCCCCTTCACATCTTTGTCAAATTGTCACCTTCTCAACCCAGCCTACCCTGGTCACTCTGTCATAATTTACCTGCAGCTAACCCAGTTCCTTCCCCAATTCCCAATCCCTGTACCGTGATCTGTATATTTTTTCTTTTTTAGTACAGCCCCCATCATCTTTGTAAACTAAAAATGAAATTCTAAGCCCCACTCCCCAACCATCTGAATGGACCCTTCCTCTCAGCCAAGGCTATTCCAAAGTTAGCCTGAAAAAGTAGTTCATGCCATGATGGGAAGGGTGGGTCAGACATGTGTCATTACACCCTTCTCCCTATGGAATTCAGGCACAATTGGCCAGCATTTATGTTAAGACAGAGATCTTAAGACTGTGGCAATAAGACACCAAGTTCCAGCCTGACTAGTATAGCATCACATGACAAATAGGCCCTGAAAGAAGTCAAAGTGTTTCACCCAACAATATATTTCTTTGACACATTTTGAAATAGGCCTACAAAGCCATCTCTTATGAGGAAGTCTACATTCTGTAGAGGATCCCTTTCCCTTTCCAGATCTTTTCCTGATCTGGGAGAGAATTAGCTAAGAGTCCAGCAACTTTTAAGGTCTGATAAGAAATATTTACAGTCTATTCTCTCTGAAGCTTGCTACCTCAGGACTTCATTGACATAATAAGAACCTTGATCTCCACAACCCCTCATCTTAACCCAGACACTCCCTCCTATGGATTGGAAGTCTTTCGATAAACCCAAGCAATTGCCAATCAGAAAATCTTTGAATCCACTTATGACCTGTAAGACTCCACCGCCCCCCAACCACCCGCAAACTTGTAGTTGTCCCGCCTTTTCAGAACGAACTGATGTATGTTGTACATGCATTGATTGATGTCTTATGTCTCCCTAAAGTGTATAAAGTGAAGCTGTACCCTGACGACCTTGGGGATGTTTCGTCAGGACCTCCTGAGGTTGTGTCAGGGGCACGTTCTTAACCTCGACAAAATAAACTTCTAAATTGATTGAGACCTGTCTCGGGTACGTTTTGGTTCATAACTTCTAACGTTTCCTAGATTTCCTTGTGGAGGGTTTGCTGTCTGCCACCTACCACGTCCTCTTCGGGGAATGTCAGATCCAGGGCAGGGATTTCTGTTGATTTGGTTCCCTGAGGTATCCCCAGACCTCAAGCAGTGCCTGGCACGTAGAAGACTTTCATACATATTTGTTGCCTGAAGGAACACATATGCCTCCCCCACTAGACTGTGAGACCATTCAGGGTCTCGTTCTCCCTCATGTGACGGAGCCCTCTATGCATGCTTGTGTCATGGTGCAAAGAGCCTCACAAAATAACAGAATTAAACCCTGCATGTCTTAGAGATGGAGGAGATACTCTGGAGGTAGTTTCTACTTTCTTCAGCCCAACACACATTTCTCTTGAATGGTCTGTGCCCATTACTCCTACATTTCACTGAGACGGTCTCAGGCCCACACCTCCCCCTGACCACAGATGGCATCTACCTGTGTCCCCTCCCTTCCCTAGCCCCAAATTCTGCATTCAGAAGCACTGTGTGTTTGCAGGAAAGGGCTGAGATGCCGCTCTATAGATCTTCATCATGTAAAGGTGAAGTTAAGGTTTGGGAAGATGATCCAAACAGCTAGAGACTCCTGCCATCCCACCAGGGCACGGGGGATCCCGGGTTTGATGCATGTGTTCTGGAGAGCTGCAAGAGGGATGTTGTGTCCAGGTTATTTTCTGGGTGTCAGTGACGTCTAGCAGGAGACAGACCACACGACCCAGGAGCACATGGGCTGGTCCTGTTCATCGCTGAGAGAGAGGGTCCCTGCCCTGTGTCTTTTGTCAGAGACACAGAAGAAACTCCTCCCCACAGTGAGATCTCCACAAGTGGTGCTGAGGGGGACCCGTGACTCTCAAAGCAGTCGCATGACTCCAACCCCAGGGGCAGCTGTGAAGGAAGCTGGCCGTGTAACCTCAGGGGTCTAGATAAGTAAGCCCGGCTGTGGCAGGCTGGAGTGGACGAGTTTGGGAAAGTCAATTCAAGACAACCTCTCACTGACTGTACAGGGTGAGACCCAAATATCAGGAGAAGGTCACAAACAACTCATGTCTGAACTTTGCTTTGTGACAGTGTCTCTCATGCTTGAGATGATCTCCCAAACAGCTCAGACGTTTCAATCCCTGGAACACGGAACCAAAGACAGTACAGGCCTCCCTCCAAAACAAACATCTCCTACCAGCTCTGAAACGTCCTATCCTGGACACACACACTCTCAGATACCTCAGGGACCTCACAGGCTGGGTCACAAAGCCCAAGAGACCCCAACGACATAGAAAACCCAGAAAACAACCCAGCAACAAGCAGCTCAGAGACCTCAACCCTGGACACACAACACTGAATGGTTCGCAGAACTCAGACCCCTCCGAGAACTCAGTGAAGGAGGACACAGACACTAAACCTGCTCAGAGACGTCAGATTCTGAAATTCAGACCCACGTGCATGTGAGCAACTTTAGAACCTGTGATGTAGAAACAGGATTACCTCACAGACCTCACACCCCGGACCCAGAAGCCCACAAAACCACAGTGCACACACCCTGAGATGCGGACACAGAAACAGTTGAGGGGACCGGGACAGGGAACACAGAGGCCTTGGGCACAATGTTCCCTGCAACAAACACCTAGGAGACCTCAGAGTGTGGGACACACCATTCCCACACAGCACAGAGTTTCCAACCTGAGACACAGCAACTCCTCAACATGTCAGCAGCCTCAACCCCTGCGGTGCAGACTCATAACCGGGTAGGGAGGACACACTCAGGACGCAGGACCCCAAAAGGATGAGACATCTTTCGTGAGTTTGGAATAACCTCAGTGTTCTCACAACCTAGTATATGGAGCCCCAAGGGGCGCTATTGTGTCCTATCATTGACACAGACACTCGGGAGAGCTCAAACCCTACTTCCTGAAATCAGAACTGCTCCCACGCCTTGCATTCTAGACACAATATCTAAAGCAGATCAGACACCTCACACGCTGGGAGAGAACCCTAATCAGCCCAGAGGACTGTCACCCCAGACACAAGCCCTCCACAGCTCAGAGACCTGCTGACCTGGGACGCTACCTCCAAATTGGTCAGAGACCTCAGAATCTGGGCACAGAGCCTGAAAAAGCTCAGCGGAATGACATCTTGCATTGGAGACACCTAAAAAGTCACTTGGTACAGGACACGTGTCAGATGCAGTCACAGGAAGAGATCACCCAGGCTCATGAGGCAGACACGGAGACACAGGGAGACAGAGACAGACAGAGTCAAAGGGAGCAATGAGATGGGAGAGGGACTGAGGATTAGGGAGAGCATTTCTGGACACCTTCTGTCCTCACGGAGTTAGCCTCGATCTCAGGACCCGGGCCCAGGCAGCCGAGTAACCTCTTGTTTTCCAGGGGAAGGGAGACCCCGGTTTCTGCCCTCAGAGGCTGTTTCTGGGCCTGGGCCACATCCAGGAGGGCAGGAGCTGGCCCGGACACACAGCGGAGCCCTTTACCCATCAAAATGGGGATCCATTCTAGGTTTGGAGGGTTCATGCCATCATGAGGTGGAACCCTGTGCTCCTAAGGCCCCAGCTGCCCTCCTGCTGAGGTGCTGCTGTCCTGGTGTGGGGAAGGGGTGTCTGTGCCCCGGTGGAATAAGAGCATGGTATGGCAGAGGGGCCCAGTGCCCAAGAGCGTCTCACGTGCTATGGAGACAGATCTTCATCTTAGGTGGCAAGGGGGCCAGGTGACAGGTAAGGACTCTCCCAGCTGAGTTCTGGACTAGAGCTGAAGCCCAGACAGAGCAGCCCTGGGGTGAGGGTATGAGGCCTGGAGCCCCGAGCCAGCCTGAACCCTGGGGTCCATCTCAGGAGCAGCCTGAGGTGCCCTGACAGCACCCATGCCCCAAGCTGCACACAGCCCTAACTCTGGGTTCAGCAACCTATTGGTGTTTCCTCAATGTCAGACTAGGTGGGCCACTAGAGACTCCCAAAACTCCAAGGGTCCAGGTTCATGGGGGCCAGCCCTGCAAGGGACAAATGGGCTTGGTGGAGAAGTGGACCAAATCTGCTTTCCTTTCAGCCAAGCCCGCAAAAATCCCTAGGAAGTTTCTGGGCCAGGAGCGAGTGTCCCTGGCACCCAGGCCTCTGCAGGCGTCCCTCAGCATGGAGACCCTCCCCAAGGGGGATGGGCTGGCCCTCTGTGGCCCACCAGCCCAGCTCCAGAAGTCCAGAAGCTGACCCTGAGGCCAAGGCCCAGCAGCACGAGGGGACCTCTGCAGAGCCCCGGGCAGGAGGACACTCTGGGGGCTCAGTGGCCAGAGTGCAGCAAGTCTGTTCCTGCCTCAGGACAGACCCCGGGATTTTGGGCGATTTCTCTGTTGGTATTCTCTCCCAAAACTCCCCATGTACCTGGACATCCAGGGCTCATGGTTTCTACAGTGCAACTTTGAGCAGGCATGCTGAACTCCTATTCCTTCCACATCTGCCCTGGACACCACCAGGACCAATGGACAGGCCCATCCTGCAACCCCAACAGGGCTCCAACAACCAGACCTTGCCCAGCCCACTAAAAACCAGAGGTAGGACCACAGAAACTCCCCTTGCATGGTGGCATCTGGACCTGACGTTTCTCTGAGAATAGTGACCTGCACAGCCCCAAAGCAGCCAGTACTACTGCTAGGCCATATGGGATCAATATCAATGGGGAAGTTGGGCCCTCAGAGGCTGCTGGAAGGGAGAGTGACTGTGGCAACTACACAGCCCCAGGCAGCCAGCAGCATGTCACATGTCTTGTCTGCCCATTCGTGTGACAGAGCCTCTCTCACATGGCAAGCGTCCTAGAGCCATGGGGCTACGATCCAGCCCAAGCCCTCCCCAACCAAAGCCCTAAGAGAAAAAGGACCCAGGGGAGCCATGGGTGCCCCAGAAACAGCTAAGATGAACACACAGATGACTGAGTTCCTGGGACACTGGCCAGAACTAGACTGTGGCCCAAGGCAGGGCAAGCCCCTTAAAGCAGTGTGTGGGTATGCAGGGCCTGTGCATGCCTGGCAGAGCCAAGCCAGTGATGTTACCAGCCTCAAAGAGCAACTATCCATGACGGCCGTGGTGGGGCGGGAGCAGGTGGACCAGCCCCCTGCCTCATCAACTCAAAGAATCAGGGATGGCTGGGTTCCCAGGCCCTGAGTGCCCACCACCTGACCATTAGTGAGGCAGAGACATGAGGCCAATCACATGATCCTGGGGCCCTGCTTCCACCTTACAAGAACTCCTTCAGCCCACAGCACCAAGAAAATCCTGGGCAAGTGAGGGTCCAGGAGGCCAGGTTCTTACGTCTATTCTCCTTGTCAGGTGCATTTTGCCATTGGGAAAAGTCAGAAAAGGTGGCCTCAGTCCATGTAAGCAGGCTCCAAAGTGGGCACCATAGCTGCAGGGGGAGAAGGAGCTCCTGGCGGCACTGGAATAGGCTCTGGCAGGATCCCAGATTCTGTGGTTCTGTCCCCCGCAACCTTTTTTTTTCCCTTGAGTGCTTGGAATCGTCCCCATTTTATATGGAAGCTGCAGCCATTGACAATTGGTTTATTAGAGGACTTTTCAGCACCCACTTCTGTAGCCACCCTGTGGAAAGCTGGATGAAAGGCACACTGCTATCTCTGCACAACAGTGACCATCTGGATCTTACCAACAGGCAGAGACAATTTCTTAAGTCTGTCTGAGTAATGGTATCTGCCAGATCACTAACATACACTGTGGTGGAATCCTTCTCTGCTGGTGAGTCAAGATGAAGCGTGGTTGAAGCCTGCTTTAGAAGCTTATCTGCTACAGGGTCATTGTTTCCACAATATCGATCTTTAATATTCTGACCAGCAAGGGGGGTCATCTGGATCTGCAGGCTTCTCATGTCTTTGCAGACAGTCCTCTCCTTTCACCTGGAAAGAGCAAATGTAAGGCTTATTCCTCAGCCAGTACAGTGTGGTCCGGGCCAGTCTGAGCAGCATCTCACTATTGGATGTGGCTTTCCCCAGCAGAACAACTGGCCATGTTCTATCCTCTGTCCATATCTGCAGTCACCTTTAAAGGCAAGTCTGTGTCAGGAACCTGTATGGGCAGTCATACTCCAGGTCTAAGAGGCAAGTCTGACAGACATTTCCTGCAGGCTTGGCCCCCTTCAATCTTCTTGGTATGCATGTACTCCCCCAGGCACCAGCCAAACACTGAATGGCCTGACAGAGTTTGCATTATTTCTCATAGTTCTCCTTGGTCATGTTTCTCTGAGACATATCTGGCACAGAATGGAGAAATCGACGCCCTCCCAGTTTTGCCTGTTTTAGGTGCTGGAACCCAGAGAGGTCGCCATCTTGAGAGAGTCGGCAGGCAGCAGTAGATTTTCAGATGGGAGAGAGGACCCCCACAATCCCACCAGACCCAGTTCTCCTTCCTGGTGCTGTTCTTGAGGCCCTGGACCATTGCCTTTCACCGTACATGAGTCATCTTTCTTGAGTCAAGGTGAACCTCACTTTCAAGGAATCCCTATTCTTGTAGGACACTCTGTGCTTCCTGGTCTCTCCAGGAGCTGGCTAAAATTCCATGCTTTTTCATTGGAATACTGAGATAGACAACCTTGAAGTGCAGTTTTTTTACAAGTGTCTTTATCCAGGCATGGCATTAATTTCCCATTTGGTAGGAGGACAATAGTCTTATTTTCATCGGTATGTGTAGCGCATGTTAGTGCACAGCGTGAACCTTAGAGGAAGACTTTTACCTTGAGATGTGAAATGCATCAGGAGCTTTTGTGGAGTTAATAAACTTGCTCTACCTCCACGAGTGTCCGTTTCCTCACCCATAAAATGGGAATCACACAAGGACTTCTTCAAGTTGTTGCCAGAGTTACATTCACCCAGATATTTAAAAGTACCTAACTACAAGGGTCCACATCATTAATAAAACTGCATCAGACGTCAATGCACACAAAAGGAATAAAGTACATGTGTCCAAAGACGAGATGAGCAGCTTTCTAAGCAGCCTGATGAGCATCAGAATGAGATCGATATTTAAGTAGAATTATTCACAGCTCCACTGAAGAGGACACACATGGGGGCTCCAAGAAGATAAGCACATGGCCATTGCTCAGTAACTGGTGTAGTGTGGATGGAATCCCTGAAGACCCTCTGAAATATCATTACACAACTGGCTCTCAGGGAACACTGGAACAAATCAGGAAACTCAGCAGATGCTACCAGGAACTGGGTGAGCAGAGTGGGGTCACATCCACAAATTTAAGCAGAAGACACCAAACGGCAAGGAGCTCCTGGCTCTGCAACAGCAGCTGTGGTGGCATCGGGGCCAATCTTCTGAGACAGCTGCTGTGGGATTGCTGAGACCATGTGTTTTTGCAGCCACACACCCAAAAGCAGTGCCTTTGAAAACGGATCACAAAACTCTCCTCTCCATTCATCTTTATTTTAAGATGATGGATACCCTCACATTGCAACATCCCCACCAACACTTGTGGACAATCATATTTAGAAAATCCCACCTAAAGAGTAAACAGTCAGGAGTAGGATGAGGATATTGAGGGATGGGGGAGAGATGCGGGTACTTCACCCCAGACTCTGTTTGAAACAAGAGCCATTGTGCTGTGGTCTCCATATACTTCCTCATTTTGCCACATTCGTAGATGCCACCTGGTTTTTGTCCCTTTATTTACAAAGGTGCTGATGAGCCCATGGGTAATTAATCCTGAAGGAGGAAATCCTTCACAAAATACAATAACAGAGTCTAATTTCAATGACCAGGTTTTTTAGTTTTTTTTTTTTTCATAGTATCCCACATTAAAAATCACAAATGAAACCTGTTGGAATGTGTGATATGAACAAAGTCTTATTTTCATGTGGATTAACAACTTGGCTTTTACGGATTCCACATAAAAGCATAAAAGCTGGTACCGTCCCAGTATCAAAGGAACAGTCCCTGAGGACATACGGAATTTAGTGACATCAATTATCAAGAGGCTACACGAAACTGGAAGTGCTCCCAGAAGTTTTCATTGTCTAGACAGAAAAATTCAAGACATCAGCCCCAGCGAGTAAAGGTACGTCCCTGGCTGCTGTGGGTGATGAACTTTTCATTCAAAGCAGAGATATGAAGTCTGAGGTGTCTCAAAGGCACCCCAAGTGCTCCACAACTTGAAAGTCACTCCCACAAGGCTGGAACACCATCTGTTCCTGAAGGATCAGGTCATGAACTGTATCTTTGAGACACTGGGCAGTCAGGCCTCAGTTGAGATGAAGCCAATGATTTCAAGTGTAAAATGCCTAAAACCAAATCTTTAGGTAGCTGTTAGGAGCCCCGTCCACTTAAATGGGTTGGTGAACATGGTCCAGCAGACAGACACACACCTGAGCACTGGGGGTTTTCTCCTCTGTTCTTAGCATCCCCTGGATAAACCAGTAATTACCCTCCCTCATGCCTCAACGTTCACATCCGTGAAAAAGGTGATGGTGAGAGTGGCCTTTCCAGGAAAGCAGAGCACATGTCAACAGCTGCTAAGCTCTGAATTTGTGCGTGGGCCCAGGCGACGGATTTCTCCAGAAAGCAGCTGAACTGGGACTCTGGCTGAGGTCAGCAGCACAATGCACAGACCCTGGGACCTCAGGCCAGTTCCATAGCAGCTTAGGAAAGCAGTTGGGTCCCTAGGCGGGAGGAGGCCCGATGCTCTGGAAAGATCCAGGGTGCGGGTGGAGTGGAAACGGAGCTGAGCAGTGAGAGGTGGGGTGAGCACCACGTCCATCCGGTTTGGGCAAAGGCAAGGCGTCCTTTGCAGTGTCACATCCTCCTCACTGCTGAGCCCAGAACTGCCTCTCATGGCCCTCTCCAGACTCACTTCCCATGGCCAGGAGGTGGCACATGATCAGTAGCCAGCATCATTCTTCTATACAGTTAAATTCTTATTGACTACCGTCTCTCAGTTGTGCTATCAGATACATCTTATTCAGTCTTTCTAACTATGTTTTTGGTACCCATTAACCATCCCCATATCCCCCAAGCTCCCCACTACCCTTCCCAGCCTCTGGTAACCATCCTTCTACTCTCTATGTCCATGGGTTGAATTGTTTGGATTTTTAGATCCCACAAACAAGTGAGAACATTTGATGTTTGTCTTTCTGTGAATGGATTATTTCACTTAACATATTGATCTCCAGTTCCATTCATGGTTTTGCAAATGAGTGGCTCTCATTTTTTTTTAATGGCTGAAGAGTACTCCCTTGTGTGTATGTGCCACATTTTCTTCATTCCTCTGTTGCTGGACTCTTAGGTTGCTTCCAAATCTTAGCTATTGTGAACAGTGCTGCAACACACATGGGAGTGCAGATATCTCTTCGATATACTAGTTTCATTTCTTTGGGGCATAAACCCAGCAATAGCATTGCTTGATCATATGGAAGCTCTATTTTTAGTTTGTAGAGAAACCTCCAAACTGTTCTCCATAGTTGTTGTATATTACATGCCCATCAACAGTGTATGGGGGTTCCCTTTTCTCCACATCCTCACCAGCATTTCATATTGCGTGACTGTTGGTTAAAAGCCATTTGAACTGGGGTGAGATGACATCTCATTGTAGTTTTGATTTGCATTTCTCCGAAGATCAGCGATGCTGAGCACTTTATCACATGCCTGTTTTCCATTTGTATGTCTTCCTTTGAGAAATGTCCACTCAAATTTTTTGGCCATTTCTTGATCTTATATTAGATTTTTTCCTATAGAAATGTTTGTGCTTCCTATATATTCTGGTCATTAATCCCTTGTGAGATAGGTAGTTTGCAAATATTTTGTCCCATTCTGTGTGCTGTCACTTCAATTTGTTGATTGTAGCCTCTGCTGTGCAGAAGCTTTTTAACTTGATGTGATCTCATTTGCCCGTGTTTGCTTTGGATGCCTATGCTTGTGGGGCATTACTCAAGAGATTTTTACCCAGGGAAATCTACAATCTAAATGTCTTGTAGATTTTCCTCAGTATTGTATTGTAGTAGTTTCATAGTTTGAAAGCTTAGATTTCTTTAATCCATTCTGATTTTATTTTTGTATATGGTGAGAGATAGGGGTCTAGATTCATTCTTCTGCATATGGATATCCAGGTTTCCCAGTACCATTTATTGATGAGACTGTCTGTCCCCAGTGCACGTTCTTGACACCTTTGTGGAAAGTGAGCTCACTAAGTGTGTGGGTTTGTTTCTGGTTTCTGTATTCTGTTCAATGGGTCTGTATGTCTGTTTTAATGTCAGTACCGTGCTGTTTGGGTTACTATCTCTCTGTAGTACTATTTGAAGTCAGGTAATGTGATTCCTCCAGATTTGTTCTTTTTGTTTAGAATAGCTTGGGTATTCTGGGTCATTTGTTGTTCCATATGAACTTTATGATTCCTTCATCCATTTCGGTGAGAAATGTCACCGTCTCTTTTTTTTAGGGATTTCATTAAATCGGTAGATTGCTTGCTTGTATATGTTTTAGAATGAGTTTTGCTAGCTAGTGCCCTTCAAATAATTTTTCAGTCAATATAAATATAAGTTTCTGGTAACGTTTCTTGTAAGGTTCCCTGTTGTACATTTAATATCTGAAGGATCTGCACTGACGTAACGAACCTCTGGGTTTACTGATATTGGTAATTTGTAGTCTCTGTGTCTCCCTCTCTCATCAGTCTGGATAAAGGTTTATTAATTTGAGTTGGCTTCTCAAAGAAACAATGTCTGAGTTTCACTGATATTTTCTATAGATTTTTATCAATTCTATGTAATTCATTTTTCCTCATGCCTTTTAATTTTTTTTCCTTCTTTTTATTCTCCTTTGCTTTTTTTTTTTTTAACAGAATCGCGCTCTGTCACCCAGGCTGGAGTGCAGTGGCGTGATCTCGGCTCACTGCAGCCTCCACCTCCCAGGTTGAAGCCATTCTCCGGCCTTAGCCTCCCAAGTATCTGAAACTATAGGCGTGCACCACCGGCCCAGCCAGCTTTTGTATTTTCAGTAGAGACGGGGTTTCACCATGTTGGCCCGGCTGGTCTCGAACTCCAGACCCCAGGGGATCCACCATCTCAGCCTCCAAGAGTGCTAGGATTACAGGCGTGAGCCACTGTGCACGGCCTAACAGTTTTCCTTCTTACTTTGGGTATAATTTGATTTTATTTTTCTAGTTTCTTAATGTGGAAACTTAGATAATTGATTTGAGACTTTTCTTCCTTTCAGACATAAGTATTGAAGGATATAAATTTCCCTCTATGCTTTAATTTCATCTTGCAAAGTTTGATAAGTTCAGTTTTCATTTTAAAATCTTTTCCTGCAATTTCTTCTTTGATCTCTGAGTTACTTAAATGTGACGTTTAATTTCTAAGATTTCATGAGTCGCAGACATCTTCCTACAACTAATTTCCATTTCAATTTTTTTTTTTTGGTCATAGAACATGTTTTATAACATTTCATTCCTTTTGAATTTGTTGAGATTTGTTTTTTGGCCCACAATATGGTCTATCCTGGTGATCATTCTATGGAATGAGACCACCACTTCTCCTGTTGTCCTTCCCAGCTTCTCCCCCACCTCCCCTTTTCCCTAGTTTATAAGACAGGAGAAAAGGGAGAAAGCAAAAAGTTGGAAAGAAACAGAAGTAAGATAAATAGCTAGATGACCTTGGCGCCACCACCTGGCCCTGGTGGTTAAAATAATAATAATAATATTAACACCTGACCAAAACTACTGGTGTTATCTTTAAATTCCAGACATTGTATGAGAAAGCACTGTAAAACTTTTTGTTCTGTTAGTTGATGTTTGTAGCCCCCAGTCCTGTTCCTCACGCTTACTTGATCTATCATGACCCTTTCACGTGGACCCCTTAGAGTTGTAAGCCTTAAAAGGGCTAGGAATTTCTTTTTCGGAGAGCTCGGCTCTTAAGAGTCTGCTGACGCTCCCGGCCGAATAAAAACCTCTTCCTTCTTTAATCCGGTGTCTGAGGAGTTTTGCCTGCGGCTTGTCCTGCTACAATTCCATGAGCACTTGAGAAGAATGTGCATTCTGCTGTTGCTCTTTGAATATCAATTAAGCCATGTTGTTTGATAGTGTTGTTCAAGCCTTCTGCATTTATGTATCCTGATTTTTTGACACTTTTTCTACCAAATGCTGGGAGTAATGGGGAAGTCTTCTACTAAATGCACATGCGTTTATTTCTTCTTTGTGATGTATCAGTTTTCCCTCAAGTATTTTGAAGGTGCCTACATACTCATGGTGTTTCAGTCTTCTGAATCAATGCACCTCCCTATGATTATTATGTAACGTCCCACTTTGTCCCTTGTAATAATCTCCACCATAAAATGTGCTTTGTGAGGTATTAATTTGACACTTCGAGTTTATGTGATTAATATTTGCAGGAAATATCTTCTTCCATCCTTTATTTGTATCTCATTTACTTTTAGAGTGCAGTTCTTTTTTTTCAAGATACAGATTACTGATAAATATACTGTGAAAAGCAAGATCTTCTTACAACTGTGCAACAACAATAAAAATACCAAAAAATTAGATGCAGAAGTTAATATACAACTAAAATATTACGCAGAAATCCACAGAATACTTTGCTAGGTTCTTCAAAAGAACCTCAATCAAACTCTTTGACAGCCTTCCTAGAAAGATATCTTGACACCATAGTGATATAATTATATGAAAAATATAATTTTATCCCTGTATTTTCTACAGTAGGGTTTTGGATAAAATTTCATTTCACGAAGGTGTTCTTTTACTAAAAATTCTTTGAAAAACAACTATATAAAATGATCTCTCAGAGCTCTCTTAGCTTTGAAATTTGGGGATTCAAATATCCCTCTGTAGATTGAGGAGGAGATGTAAAAAAAAAAAAATCACGGGGGAGGAAATGTTGGTCTCCTGCACTTTTTTTTTCTTTTTCTTCCTAGACTAACCAGTCTGTGTTGGTCCTCAGCTGGGCTGTTAATCCAGGGAAGAGTTGCCCTTCTGAAGAATACATGGATTTAATGGAGACCAAGGCAGATTTGAATCGCTCAGAAACAACAGCCAGAATAACTTTTGAAGGGGTGTAAATGAAGATGATTAAAATCCTCTGATTTATGTTACTTTTCACTCAAGTTTCTAAAAGTGCCTTCCCATCAAGAGCTGTTTGGCTAGGGACAGAAACGTTTGTTCAGCCCTATTTTTCTCTCTCTCGTTCGTTCGTTCGTTCCTTCCTTCCTTCCTTCCTTCCTTCCATCCTTCCTTCCTTCCTTCCTTCTTGCCTTCCTCCCTTCCTCCCTCCCTTCCTCCCTCCTTCTTTCCACCCTCCCTCCCTCGCTCCATTTGTCCTTATTTTCTCCCTTCCTCCCTTGCTCCCTTCATGCCTCACTCCCTTCCTTCTTTCCTTCCTTTTATAAGAATAAATGAACTGATATTTGTAAAGTAGAAAGATGAGAAGAGTTCACAAGTTTTCGAGTTTTCTTTTAACTTTTATTTTGGGTTCGGGGGTGCATGTGCAGGTTTGTAATATAGGTAAACTCATGTCATGGGGTTTGTTGTACAGATTATTTCATCACCCAGGTCGTAAGGCCAGTGCCCATTAGCTATTTTGTTGATCCTCTCCCTCCTCCCACCCTCTACCCTCCAATAGGCCCTGTCATGTTGGCCCTTTCTGGGTGTCCATGTGTTCTCAGCAATTAGCTCCCATTTATAAGTGACTTCATGTGGTACTGGGTTTTCTGTTCCTGCATTAGTTTGCTAAGGATAATGGCCTCCAGCTCCATCCGTGTTCCTGGAAAGGACATGATCTGACTGTTTTTTATGGCTGCATAGTACTCCATGGTGTATATGTACCACATTTGAAAAAGTGCAGTCTATTATTGATGGGCATTTAGATTGATTCCATGTCCTTGCTATTGTGAGTAGTGCTACAATGACCATACATGTGCATGTGTCTCTTATAATAGAAAGATTTATGTACCTTTGGGTATAGTCCCAGCAATGGGATTGCAGGGCCAAATGGTATTTCTGTTCTTAAGTCCGTGAGGAATTGCCACACTCCTTTCCACAACGGTTGAACTGATTTATACTCCAACCAACAGGGTGTAAGCGTTGCCTTTTCTACACAAACTAACCAGCGTCTGTTATTTTTGTTCTTGTTTTTATCCAGTCTTATAGACTCTGACTCTGTTTTTTGAGACAGGATGTCTTTCTGTCTGTGAATGTGAATTCCACTGGTGTCTGAGACTTCCCAGGATTCCAGCTCTCTCAAATGCCTGTGTTTGAATTTTATGCATTTGTTACATTTTCAGTGGTTTTCTTCTCACCCCCTGTTATGGCTGTCACTTCTTCCACACATGCTCTGCCAGAGGTGGTGCAGTTTGTGTGTCTCATCCCTCCTCAGAGGGACTAGTCACCCTTTTGGATCAGTTCCCATGGCTGCCTTGTTACCTCGGGTCTCTCATGATCTAAAAACAAAGCAAAACAAAAGATAACCTTATAGATTATCAGGCTTTTTCTCATTTTCAGGGCTAAAGTGACTTTCTCTTGAGGCTTTCTAAATCTTACCTGGTGGTAGAACTCTCCTTTGTTAATCTTTTGACTACTGGTACAGAAATACAGCATTCAAATACGTGAAGTAAAAGATAGTCCAGGGGCTAGTTGACTATGGCTTGAGATCTAAATACAGCCCGTGGCTTGTTTTGCATAGCCATTGAGATAAGGATTTTTTTCCATTTAAAAGTATTATTGCTAAAAAGCAGAACACTATGCCACAGAAACTACATGACTCACAAAGACTGAAACAATTACGATCAGATCTGTTAAAGCAAAATTTGGTGATGCCGTATTAATCAAATACCTGTTATTCTGCTTTGCATTATTGCATACATCTTTTCATCCATTAATTAAGTTATTTACACACGAATTGAAAATATGGATGTTATTCTATCCCCTCAAGAAAGCATCCAGCTTTATGATACCATGATTTCAGTCTGGGAAGCTTGTCCCAGGGATCAGGTCAATACACAAACATATATTTGAGGTAGGAGACCGGCAGGACTTGTTTTCTGGTCATAACTGAGCCTAGAGCCTACAGTCAGAATCTATGGCTATTTCTGAAACACACACTGTTTGAATGACTTACAGGTATATTCAGGGAAATCAGTTACTAGCCCAGAGATTTAAATGTGAAGTAACACAACCTGAAAAGAAAAAAGTAAACAGGCGTGAATGTATTTAGTCTACAGAAGACTTTATTCAATTACGTTTATTGGAAGCATGGCAGAAAACCCAGAACCAGAGAACAAAGTGATTAATAAAAGCATTTATAAAACTAGCCAAGGTGAGAGGATGGCTTGAGTCCAGTAGAATGAGACCAGCATGGGCAACACAGTGAGACCACTATCTGACACTATCTAAAAAATAAATAAACCAATTACCCAGGCGTGGGTCTGCATCTGTGGTAGCAGGGACTGGGGAGGCTACATTGGGAGGATTGTTTGAGCCCAGGAGATGGAGGCTTCAGTGAGGTATGGTCATGCCACTGCCCTCCAGCCTGAGCAACAGAGTGACACTCTGCCTGGAAAAAATAAAAATAAAAAAGGCTTCATAAATAAAGATATGAAAATAATTTATTTCTTCCACAAATCCATTTCTTTTGAGACACATCCTCCAGTAAGGTAAGGGACTGTCTGTTCTCAACGTTTCTGAATGCATGAGATTAGACAAAGAGAGACGAAAGCTCTCAAGTCCCTTTTTCTAGTACAAACGCCCTGGGGATGCGGGTCTGAGGACAGCGGAAAACCCTACCCTGCCCTGCAAAGTCCCTGGCTCAATGTGCATGTCCCTTTCTATGAAAGTTCCTTGCTGCCTGTGCGCCTTGCTCTCTGCCTTCTGTCCCTTCACAACTGTGAAAGGAGACGTCGTGACTTCCTTCTTTCGTGCTGACTACGACTTAGCCAGTAGGTCTGCAGATCAGTCCTCCCAGAGAGTGAAGTGTGACTGAGTGTGAGGGCGAGCGTGGGGGCTTCCTGTGGGTTGTGCCACTTGGTCCATGGCCTCTGAGGTCGTCATCTTTCTACTAAAACTCAGCGATACTGCCATGGCCTTGCTGTTGTGGGGTCCCGGCATGGGACGAAGGAGGGCCATAGAGGGGAGGAGGGTCGGTGAACATGGAGTGAATTTTTTTTTTCATGGAGTCTTGTTCTGTCACCAGGCTGGAGTGCAGTGGTGCAATCTCGGCTCACTGCAACCTCTGCCTCCCGGGTTCAAGCGCCTCTCCTGCCTCAGCCTCCTGAGTAGCTGGCAGTACAGGCGCGTGCTACCACACCCAGCTAATATTTGTATTTTTCAGTAGAGATGGGTTTCACCATGTTGGCGAGGATGGTCTCGATCTCTTGGCCTCATGATGCACCCGCCTCGGCCCCCCAAAGTGCTGGGATTACAGGCGTGAGCCACAGCACCCCGCCATCGAGTGAGTTTTGAAGGCTGACATTATTTGAGGTATTTGAGTCCTGGTAGGCGGGAACCCACACACAGAGAGGAGGGATTCCAAAGTCGTTAATGGAGACCTGGGAAGGAGCATAGGACAGGGAAAGGCGGGATAAGGAGGGGCACCACAGCCCTCAAGGCACGAGGGAACCTCACTGCTCATGCTCCTTTGGTGCCCACCTCAGTGCGCATGTTCACTGGGCGTCTTCCCATCGGCCCCTTTGCCAGTGTGGGGAACGCGGCGGAGCTGTGAGCCGGCAACTCGGGTCCCCGAGGACTGGATTCTTTCTCTGATACTGAGACACAGCGGGTAGGTCCACAGGCAGATCCAACTGGGAGTTGAAGTGTGAGTGAGAGTGAGGAGGAACCAGCGGGCTTCTGGAGGGTGGCGTGGTCAGTGACTCAGAGTGAGAAGGGCCTCGAAGTCATCATCCCTCTCATGCGGCACGGCACCCATGGACCTTCTTGTCTTGTCACGGCCATAACTAGGGAGGAAGGAGGGCCGAGGAGTGGAGGGGCTCAGGTGAAGCTGGGGCGATGCTGGGGTGCTGTTGGGGGTATCCGAGTCCCAGAAGCACCTGGAAGCCCGACACAAGATTCTAGACTCCCCAGAAAGGACCAGGGGAGGGACGGCATGAGCGGTATGGGAGGGTCCTGGAGACGGGAAACGCTGCGGGCTAGTGACTGCAGCCCCAAGATCTGTAGAGTGCCTGGCATAGGTGTCCTGTGAGGAGTGCCCACTGCTGTGTAGCAAATTCTCAACTCCACTGTGGAGTTTCCAATGGGCAGGGCTCTGAGTTCCTAAAAAAGTGATTTTGGTTGTGGGGGGGTGGGAAGTGGGCCTAGCAAATCATTATGTTTTAATTCTCTAGCTGTAATTTCCTACTTGTCTCCCTGATGGAGTGTCCAGTTGTGAAACCAACCTCATGGGAAATACCCTGTGTTTTTTGCCGGGAGCCTTAAGACATTGCTCAGCTAGCTAGACCTACGTAAGCGGCTTTGCAAGCATTCGATTCAAAAGTGGCACACATTTATACTGGCCCTGGGACTTTCAGAGTATTTCTAAATTAAAAAAAAAAAAGAGCAAGTTAACATTTGACCGTGAAAGTGGTCAAATCTAGTTGTCCTGTCAAGTGCATTTTCCCAATCACAGTATTCTGCTTGCAGAGTGAAATATATGTTGATGAGGAAGATCAACATATAGGCCTATACCAAAAAGAAGTTCACAACCTCCTGAGCTCATTGTGCCTCTGCTTGTGAAAGTCTTAACATTCGACGTTTTCTCTCAGCAGAAAGTTATTTTTCTGATAGTGTTGTTGGACTAGTATAGATACACTGATAATGGTCTCCCATGCTGATAAAAAATGATTATGGCATCCCATGAAGGAAAGATTAGTCCAGAGGATTATATTTGGGTTTTGTGTGGATGGATGATCGTGTGTGCCCAGATTTTGTCCCTAACTTCCTCCTCGTGCTTATTCAGAACAGATTACACACATTCATCCCAACATAGATTAAAACGGCTTCCAAAGTCCTTGAGGATATCTGTTTTTGAGTAACCTCTCTGAGGAAAGAATAATGTTATGAAGAATAGGTATATGGGGTAGTGTTGGAGAAATGTCTCTAGAGGTACTTATGATAAGAAATATCTATGTATTTTGTATATTTATGTTATTGACATGTATTAACAAATCTTTTTATGTGCACACACACACACACTCACACACACACACAGCCAGTCCCAGGAGCCCAGTAATGGAGAGCCCCAAGAAGAAGAACCAGCAGCTGAAAGTCAGGATCCTGCACCTGTTCAGGAGACAGAAGAAGATCAGGATACAGCTGAGATCCCAGGTGCTGGGAAGGGAAAGAAAGCATGTCTATGGGGCGGGAGAAGGTCTATGTGTGCATCGTGGCCTATGCCATGAGCAGTAACAGGAGGAAAGAGAACATTAGGAAAAGATACCAAACATTTGCTGAAAGTTGGCTGGAAAGGGGAGAGTATAGTTTGCAGCTTCATGCTGTCCCTGGATATAATGAATCTTCTCTTGTTCTTCAAGATGGATTTTGTATGCTTGAAAATACAGTCCTTACTTGAAACCATTTAATTTGGTGTATAAAAATGTACATGATTTCACTAGTTTAATTTGATCTTCTTAGAATGTTGCTGTATGATCTTCTCAGCCATGGTGTCCACAGTGTTGTAAGCACCCGTTCATTGCATGTAGAATGCCAAGTCACTGGACCTTATAACGCTGTGAATAAGGCCTATTTGCAAAGGGATGTTAGCCCCATTGTATAAATAAGAAAACCGAGGCTCAGAGATTGAGGCTTCCAAGAACATTTGACTCACGGAGAAGGAATTCATATTTTGTTCAAAGGTTTGCGCTCTTCCTACAATCCATGTTGTAATAATAAAAAGTGAGCAGTTTGCCTAAGATGCGTAACACTCGATTGTGTCTGTACTGTAAGGTACTTCAGTATTGGCTCAGGACAAAACAGTTCAGTGAAGCAGGATAGTAACTCCAGAAAAGAGCTCAATGAATGACAGCCACTGTTTCCTTTGATCAGTCTTTTTGATGGTGTGTTTGATAAAAGTTAGATAATTCAGGACAGTGGTATACAGGGAGCTGTATTAGTGTGATTTTAAGGGGGTTTTAACAGTTGTTTAAAAACTTTCATAATTAGAAAACTCAAAGTAGGATAAGATTATCCTGAAACAGAAAATGTATCCTCAACAGATAGCATTTTGAAGCTAAACATTGACAGAATTTGGGCCATTGATTATTTTAGCAATTCACTGTTAAGATGTTTCCAGATATGACTGTCAACAATGCCCATTAATTTCTTTGCACTCAACTTTCTGTACTCTCACTGCAAGACAATGATTTTCCTGTTATTTTTGCTACATTGTTCTAAATGGGATTCTTTTATGTAAAGTTAACATACAGGGTTCTTGGACCTAAGTATAGCATCACGTTAATTAACTATCCAAACAATTTCCAAGTTACCTCAATAAGGGATGGGTGTCACAACTGTAGGATTTGTCAGAAGCCCACCAATACATTGATGTAATTCTTCAGAAAATTACATTTCATTTATGATTAAAGTGGTATTCATGCAGCTGACTTCAGATTTCATAGACAGTTGATACTCGCTGTTCATAATACGCAATGGTAAAGTGTGGGAAATTTATGTGTACTGTGATTTATCCTTAGATTGTAATTCAAGATAAGACATTGGGCCAGGAGCTCATGACTGTAATCCCAAAATTTTGGGAGGCTGAGTTGGGCAAATCTCTTGATCCCAGGAGTTGAAGACCAGCCTGGACAACATTGAGAAATCCTTTCTCAAACAAAACAAACAAACAGAAATTAGCCTTGGTGGTGGGGTGCACTGGTAGGCTCAGCTACTCCGGAGGCTGAGACAGGAGGTTCTGTTGAGCCTGAGAGGTTGGGCACACACTGGGCCTTGATTGTGCCACAGCACTCCAGCCTAGACGAGAGAGTGAGACCCTGACTCAAAAAGCAATAAAATAAAATAAAATATCATAAAACAGGAAAACAAAGGTGTACCATCTTTGCACGACATTCATTACCACAGTAACTGACAGAGTTTTTTCTTTTTCTTTTCCTTTCTTTTCTTTTATTCTCATTTTTTTTTTTTCCATGTGGCAGAGTCTCATCTGTCATTCAGCCCGGATTGCTGTGGCATGATCTTGGCTCACACCCACCTCCAGCTCTTGGGTTCAAGTGACCTCGGCCTCCCAAAGTGCTGAGATTACAGGCATGAGCCACTACACCTGGCTCAGGATTTATTTCATAACGCGAAGGAAAAGAATATTATCATTTCCTTATTTATATTTCATGTTGGAATGCTTAAATCGATAACCTTTGTATATTGAAGTGCGTGACATGGAAGGTGATCTCCAAGAGGTGCGTCAGTCAAAGACCGGGGATAAATCTGGATTTGGGTTCTGGCATCAAGATGAAGATTATACCTAAAGTAGAACACTGTAAAATGCCAGAAGCAGGTGTGTTATCCATCAAGATGCAAAGTTATGTGCTTTCTCATTTACACAATATTATCCTTTTGATAATAGAGGGATAACATTACTGCTACTTTAAAAACACAGTGCAAATGCAAATTTTCTTTGAAACGTCATTCAGACCCAAATGCCAGATTGCAAGACTTAAACACTATCAGATACAGAAACAAATTGGGTCAAAGCCATATTGAATCATCAAATATGGCAGCATTTTCTTAGTTTGGTGTATAACCAACAGCTAACAATTTTCAGATTCTTTTCTAATTTCTGCTTTTAACAAATACATAATGCATTTGTAATACCAGTTTGTGTGAAGTATGCTGAGCCCTGAAGCAGATTCTAGTACCAGCTCTACCATAATTTGTGAGAGTCTGGATGAATCGTATAAATTCCACACGCATCCTTGCTCTTAGTGAAAAGAGTGGATGCACATCAGATAGATTAAAATCCATTTCGTTGCTGATTTCCGCATGCTCTGGTTCTGCTGGATAGAAGACCAAGATATTCTGATTTTCATGATTTGTTTATCATAACAATCAGCTTCAGGCCAATTATAATGTCTGAGTTGAGATTTCATGGTTCCTAAGAAAATGAGTGGGCACTCTGCTTGATATTTGTTTTCCTGTATGGAGCCCAGTATGAGTGTTCTTGGATTTTGTCAAATTCCGAATTCTCTGGCTCTTAAAGAATAATTGCATTTTAAAGCCCTCCTGCAGTGAAGCCTTGAATGACTGAATGATAAAATGGCAAGAGATCATCAGGTTTCTGTGGCCAGGAGAATGCATGTAGGTCAGTGATGCTCAAGATGGGTGTAATATGCTTCTGCTAAGCATGCTCCCTGCCCTCCTGTCAGTCTTCATGAGCTACTTCGTGTAATTAGATTGAAGATTCATATAGTAGAGTCACCTCTAACCATACCATAGGTTACATATTACAGGTTTCTGCCTTGACACATTAGATGATAGGGTTTGAAGTTCAACAATAGCAGTGTGCTAATTCCTGAGTAGTTGACATAAGTATGTTTTACACATATTTTCCAAATTGGTGACTGTTAATTACAATACCTCTTGAAGTTAAAGGAAGCACCCCATGTTTAAGGGAGGAACTACCTAAAGGTTTTTACTCTACTCTGCTGAACCATTCCATTACACTATTTACATTAAAAGATAGTTCTCAGACGATTTCCAGGAGCCCACTGAACAAGCCTCAGCTGTATTCTCAGGAAGATCATAGCTTTAAATGCACGTCTTATTAAAATAAATAGCACATTATATGATAAAGGAAAAGAATACTATGAAATAACAATAAAGAATAAACTTAAGGAAAAAGAAAGAGGTGGTGAATAAAAGACAAGTATGAGTCATTAGTAAAAGGAAAAGTAGTTCAAATGTCATAAATTTAAAAGATTGGTGTTTTGAAAATTAGCTATGAATAGAGTATTCAGTAGTTTACACAATCTTGAAGAAAATAGAAAAAGCACAACATGGAATATGAAGAAGACAGAATGATTTAACCTAGGGCATTATCGAAAGTGAATACAATCTTGAACGCTAATATTTTCAGAGCATGGATGAAATGCTTGATAAGCTAGGAAGGCATCCATTATTTATTTCTGTAATACCTGATTATCTAAGCATCAAAAAACCTGTGGAAGAAACTGTGAAATTTTCCAGTTGTCCCTCAAAAACATTGACTTTTAGAAACAAATTTTGGCTTTTTCAGCTGTCCTACTCTTGCTTTCCATTTCCGTATCCCTCCATGTGTTCATGTGTGACACAGTTCATAATGCTATCACATAATGATGACAAAACTGATAGTGAAGCTTAAGAGTAATGGACCATATACTTAATTATACAAATGGGAATACTTTCAAGTGTAAAAAGAGGCATGATTCATGTTGACATCACGGTAGGAGAAAACTGGGTACAAACGGTTACTGTACCTTAAAAACCACCGAAGGGTAAACGAGCCCAAATAAATATTTTTGCCCTTCTGCACAACAGAGTAAAAACAAATGCAATGCTGGCCTTTCTATTCACTTCCCTTGTGCAGTTCCTAAGGTGACATTAACCGCTTTCTTCCAAGATATATTCAGACCATTTCCAGGAGCCCATTTGACATCCAGACCACAGATTCAAGCCAGAACATAAAAGAGTGTTTGCCAAAAATTATACATTTTTTGTAAATTCCTTTTCTGTTTCTCAGTATTGTTGTGTGGTGCTGGTATTTTGAGTAAAACTATGCACAATGTTTGCTTTCTCCTTTAAACCCCTTTTTAGTAGGTTCACTTCATTTAATGTGTTTGGACCTCGGACTGTCTTGCTTCCTTGTAGCACTAGAATGCAGGGTGTGTTTGAAAAATATCTTTAATGCGTACGCTTGGACGACTATTGTCAAAGTCTCTACAGAGGTCTACCTGAATGTAAGCTAAAGGGTGGCTCTTAGGCTTCTGGTTTTGTCCACTGTGGAAAACTAAGACTTTACTGTCTTTTCCATATCCTTAATGTCATCTAAACACACTTCTGCTAGTGATGTTCCCACCCGTTATGCTTGTATTATAGGTGAAGGGCAACCACAAGTTTAAATGAGGACAAGCTGAAACAACGCAAACTGGTTTTATATTAGATATTTGACTTAAACTATCTCAATAAAGTTTTGCAGCTTTCTCCAAAGAAGTCTTGCTCATCTTTTGTTCACTTCCTTCCCAGGTATTTGATAATATTGGAAATCATGGCTGGGTACGGTTGTCCACACCTGTAATCCCAGCACTTTGGGATGCTGAGGCAGGAGGATTACTTGAGCTCAGCAGTTTGAGACCAGATGGGGCAACAGAGCAAGACTCTCTCTCTACAAAAATAAAAGAGTGAATGCATGAATGTATGCACGTCTGTATGTAGCTGTAGTCCCAGCTACTCTAGAGCCGAAGGGTGGAGGATGCCTCGAGCCCAGGAGGTCCAGGATGAGGTTAATTTTTTTTTTTGAGATAGAGACACTATTTTTTTAAAAATTAAGTATGATTTTTGAAATTTTGTATTCTGATTGAGCTGGTATGCACAGGTGTGATACTGTGTAATACATATTTGGTCCTAGACCCTGCTTCCTGGCATACAACTCCTACAATTTTTTGAATCTCCACAAAGTGCTATCTTTTTGTATGCTAGTGAGTTGACTCATGGCTGGCAGCACCTAGGCAGCTCTAGGTTGGGGAATACGAGGGTTGGGGCTTTCAGCCGCCCCCCGCCCCAGCCTTCAGGAAGGGCAGAAGGTTAATTTGATCCCCAGTGGCAGGACAACAGTTTAATCAGTCACGCCTACATAATGAAAACCTCCATCAAAACCAAAAGGACAGGATTCAGAGAGCTTCTGACTAGCTGAACATATGGAGGGCAGCATGCCCCTAGTGGGCACAGAAGCTCCCTGCCCCTTTCCCCATACCTCGTGCTTTGTCTCTCCTCATCTGCTTCCTTTCTTAGGGTATCCCATTTGCCACAAAACATGTGAGAAGTCCCTAGGCTATAGAGCTGGGTGAAAGAATTAGGGCCTAGGTAGGAGTAAGGGGCAAGCAACCAGGGCAACTTGCTGAAGCAAGATGACTTGGGTGCCACCTACACTGTCTCTTTAGAGGCTATGGCATGAAGTAGCCATGGGTTTCCATCTTGCCTCTCACACAGTGCCCTTGATATGGTGGGCAAGATACTTAACACCCTTTGGGACTGTTTTTCCATTTCTAAAGTAGAATTTACAATATGTACACTAAAAATATTTGCTATGAAAAATAAAGGAAATAACATCAAGGAGGCTTTACATTGCAGATAAATTTGGCCTACTACTTAGATTTCCTTTTTTCCTTTAGATTTTGAACTTTTTCATTTCATTTTTCCTTGCAACTACATTTCTAGTGTGTGATAACCTGCTTTTGAATTTCAAGTAGGAATGTCAAGTTAACTTTTAAAATACATTCGAATTCAGAAAATTATTTGATTTAAATATGTTAATTTAGTAGCAGTGTAGCTGATGTCACCCACGGCATAGATTCTGAAGTTGATTTGTAAATAACTGAGGTGTTACAAGGCCAACCATAAGTCAATAGTATGTGCTGAAAACTTATTTGCTGTGTGTGATGCCATGAAGACTAAATATTCTGTCTATGCTACACCACGCAACTCAATACAGTAGTGTGTCAATTGCTCAAGCAGTCCCTAAGCAGCCCTGTGTTGTCCTAAAAGGGCCACGAGGATCACCACTAAAGTCGTTAGTTTGCCTTTTCACATATTCTTAAATTTGGCCAATACGGAGACAATGAGCCCAAGCAGATCCATGTGGTTGATTGCTTGTAGAGAAAGCAAAAGCAAGATCAGCATTGTGTAAGCACCGTATCCCTATTCCCATAGTGTGACAGTGAATCGGAGGCACTCAGTGATGGACAGCACAGATAGTGGGTCTTTCTGCTGGTGAGGAGCCCACACCTGTGCCCTAAGGCAGTGAGCAATTTTATACTCCACAACTGTACCCTATGATGAAGAAAGGCCTGTGCTTACCTCAAACTAGGGAGACGGATGAAGAATGGCCTTGTGTCAGCCTCCAGGCAGATAGGGAGCTGGTGCAAAAATACCTGTGGCAGCTCCCACCACGCTGCCTATCTTTCCTTGTTCCAAGGGCATTCAAGATATTCTGCCCAGACTCAGGTTAGCTTGTAGTCTAGCTTTGCCTACTTCCCCTATGTGGTGACCTGCAGGAGCTCCAGAGCACCATGCAGAGCCATTACCCTAGAGTGTCTGGCACAAAACCAAAGACCATATGTAAGATGCCTAGAAACATATCATCTCCAGTAATGACTCCTAAACACAGGAGATGCTTTTCTGCTAGGATCATTACAAAAGGTTAATTCATCAATTCAGTAGACATGCATGAGTGGCCTGGCATGTTACAAGAAATACCTGGGATGCTGGAAACTGGAAGAACAACCAACAACACACGCTACTTACTGTGGAGGCTGTCACACTGTGGTGGGGCAGAGAGGCCACTAAACAGAAGAGCAGCTGAAGTGCTCACAAATCCATGATTCTGATTTGTTGATGGCAGCCCTAACAAACCAATAGAAATACTTTTAGTGCCCCTCAGAAGGCGAGCATTATCATATCTATTTTATGAGCTAGAATTCCCGCTCCTCCTACTAATATAATATAATAATATAATATAATATCATTACATAATGATGCCTGTATCTGAGCAACTGAGCAGTGATGAGAAAACTTCAAAACTTTGGAATTATTTTACCTTAAGTCTATGACCAAGAGAGAATTGCTTCTCCCTTTCGCACTCATCCTACTTCCGCTACTACAATACTCTCACAAATTCCCATAACTCCCACTTTCCCAGGGGCTTTGCTGCTGCAATGATCATTCTTCTCTCCTGAGCCATCAATGGCTCCCCCTATATTGGATCACTCCCCAAGCTAAGGGGAAACTCACTTTCTTCCCCCATGTCCTTCTATAGCTACGAATACATTTAGCTGCTGCCCTTCAAAGCAAAACTGCCTCAACATATAAAACCCACTTCACTGGAGTCATTTTCCATAATTACCTGGCAATGAAAATGAACCGGAACAGCCTAAACAATGCTGAACTATAACTTTGGGGAACTCACACTACCTAATAGTAAGGGTGATGTTAATTCTATAGTAATCAAGAGCTCGTCAGGCTGCTTACAAAGCTGATCATCTCATCTTAGGTCATGTGTACTTTATTCCTTTTGGGTACTTTGAAATCTGACGCTATTTCATTCATGATGTGGACTCTTGCAGTCAGGTACTTTTAAATATCTTTCTGAATTTAACTCTGGCAACAACTTGAAAAAGTCATCTTGTGATCCTCATTCTATGGGTGACGAAACTGACACTCGTAGAGGTAGAGTAGCTTTATTAACTCCACACAAGCTTTTGATGCATTTCACATCTCAACGGAGAACTCTTCCTCTAAGGTTCATGCTGTGCACTAACATGCAGTACACATACTGATGAAAATAAGACTGTTACCCTCCTACCAAATGCGAAATTAATGTCATGGCCAGATAAAGACACTTGTAAAGAAATTGCATTTCAAGGTTGTCTACCTCAGTATTCCGATGGAAAAACATGGAATTTAGCCAGTTCTTGGAGAGACCAGGAAGCCCAGAGCGTCCTACAAGAATGGGGATTCCTTGGAAGTGAGGTTCACCTTGACACAAGAAAGATGAATCATATACAGTCAAAGGCAATTGCCCAGGGCCTCAAGAACAGCACGAGAAAGAAGAGCTGTGTCTGGTGGGATTGCGGGGGTCCTCCCTCCCACCTGAAAATCTACCGCTGCCTGCCGACCCTCTCAAGATTGCGATCTGTCTGGGTTCCAGCATCTAAAACAGGCAAAACTGGGAGGATGCAACCTTCTCTATTCTACACCAGATATGTCTTAGAGAGAACCTATATTATCTGAATGCCCAAGAAGATCTATGAGAAAAAGTGCAAACTCTGTGTCAGGCCATCGGTGTTTGGCTGGTGCCCTGGGGAGAACGTGCATCCCAAGAAAAATGAAGGGTGTCAAGCCTGCAGGCAATGTCTTTCAGACTTGCCTCTTAGACCTCGAGTATGACTGCCGATCCAGGTTCATGGCACAGACGTGCCTTTAAAGGTGACTGCAGATATGGACAGAGGGACTTCCTTCCTTCCTTCCTCCCCCCCCTTCTCTCTCTCTCTCTCTCTTTCCCTTTTTCTTTCTTCTTTCGTTTTCTTTCTTTCTTTTTTTTTCTTTCTTCCTTTCTCTTTGTTTTTCTCTTTTCCTGTCTGCCTTCCTTCCTTTCTTCCTTCCCTTTTTTTTTTTTCGACAGAGTTTCACTCTTTATTTTCCAGACTGGGGTGCAATGGCGCGATCTCGGATCACTGCAACCTCCCCCTCCTGGGTTCAAGCGATTCTCCTGCCTTGGCCTTCCCAGTAGCTGAGATTACATGCATACACCACCACACCTGGCTAATTTTTGTATTTTTAGTAGAGATGGGGTTTCACCGTGTTGGCCAGGCTGCTCTCATACTCCTGACCTCAGGTGATCCACCCGCATAACACATAGCAAACAAGTTTTCAGCACACATTGCTGACATTCAGTTGGCTTTATAACACGTCGGTTATTTACAAATTAACTTCCGAATCTATGCCATGGGTGACACCAGCTACACTGCTATTAAATTAACATATGTAAATCAAATAATTTTCTGAATTCAAATGTATTTTAAAAATGAACTTGACATTCTCCTATTCCCCAACCTAGAGCTACCTAGGTGCTGCCAGCCATGAGTCAACTCACTAGCATACAAAAAGACACCACTTTGTGGAGATAAGGATTTTTTTCCATTTAAAAGTATTATTGCTAAAAAACACAACACTATGCCACAGAAACTTCGTGACCCACAAAGACTGAAATAATTACAATCAGATCTGTTAAAGCAAAATTTGGTGATGCCATATTAATCAAATGCCGGTTATTCTGCTTTCCATTGTTGCATACATCTTTTCATCCATTAATTAAGTTATTTACACTCGAATTGAAAATATGGATGTTACTCTATCCCCTCAAGAAAGCATCCAGCTTTATGATACCGTGATTTCAGTCTGGGAAGCTTGTCCCAGGGATCAGATCAATACACAAATATATATTTGAGGTAGGAGACTGGCAGGACTTGTTTTCTGGTCATAACTGAGCCTAGAGCCTACAGTCAGAATCTATGGCTATTTCTGAAACACGCACTGTCTGAATGACCTACAGGTATATTTAGGGAAATCGGTTAGCAGTCCAGAGATTTAAATGTGTAGTAACACAACCTAAAAGTAAAAAGTAAACAGGCGTGAATGTATTTAGTCTACAGAAGAATTTATTCAATTACATTTATTGAAAGCATGGCAGAAAACCCAGAATCAGAGAACAAAGTGATTAATAAAAGCATTTATAAAACTAGCCAAGGTGAGAGAATGGCTTGAGCCCAGTAGAATGAGACCAGCATGGGCAACACAGTGAGACCACTATCTGACACTATCTGAAAAATAAATAAACCAATTACCCAGGCGTGGGGTCTGCATCTGTAGTAGCAGGGACTGGGGAGGCTACATTGGGAGGATTGTTTGAGCCCAGGAGATGGAGGCTTCAGTGAGGTATGGTCATGCCACTGCCCTCCAGCCTGAGCAACAGAGTGACACTCTGTCTGGAAAAAAAAAAAGTAAAAAAGTCTTTATAAATAAAGATATGAAAATAATTTGTTTCTTCCACAAAAGGTCTCTCTGAGACACATCCTCCAGTAAGGTAAGGGACTGTCTGTTCCCAGCGTTTCTGAATGCATGAGATTGGACAAAGAGAGACGAAAGCTCTCAAGTCCCTTTTTCTACTACAAACGCCCTGGGGATGCCCTGCAAAGTCCCTGGCTCAATGTGCCTGTCCCTTTCTATGAAAGTTCCTTGGTGCCCTGCAGTCATACCTCCTGCATTAGTGTGAGAAATTGGCATAGACTCTCCAGGGACATGGGGAAGGGAAACCAGGAAAGATCTGAAACAAAGTAGGAGATAAAAGATTGGAAATTGGCGACGGAGAGTGTTATGCGCTAGGGTGTTCTGGATTGGCAAATTCTGGAATTCTTGTTAAGTACAATGAGGCTGGTCCTGTAAGGGAAGGAGAATAATTTGGAGGTGAACAAATTTCTAGATGTGGATCTGGTGCTCTTTTTAGTTTAGAATGGTGCATTCGGTGTGGAAAGGATGTTAGCTTTGGCGCTGTGGGAGTAGTTAGCATCACCTGGTGAGAACCCCTCCCCTTAGGTTGGAGAGGGGAGGAGGAGAAGTCTGTGATTCAGACCCAGTCCCCTGGTTGTAGGGACAGGAAGGAGTGTTCTGAGGATGGACTTTTAGGCTGGGTCAAGTAAGCATTTGCGTACTGTCTTATTAGATGTTGGGTGAGGTGTAACGCCAGCCAAGTATTCCATATAGAAGGAGGAGAAAATACGGGGATATTTTGGAGGATAAAGGGGCCTTTGTACATGAGTTTAAATGGGCTTAGGCTGAGGGGCTTTTGGGAAATAACTCATAAACACATGAGGAACAATGGGAAAAGTGAGGTCCAGGCCATTTTAACCTTTAGGGAGAGTTTGGTTAGTTGTTGGTTTTTATAAAATTTTCCTGAAGATTCAGGGTGGTAAGGAATATGCAAAGCCGATTTAATGTTTAGAGCCTTTGCCAGCTGTTGGTTAAACTGTGAAACAAATTGGCCCATTGTATGACTGGATGCAAGAGCGAGTTTAAACCGGTGGATAATACGAGTGAAGAGAATAGAAGAGATGGTGTGTGCCTATTTGGTGGTGGTAGGAAAAGCTTTTGTCCATCCAGAGAATGTATCTACTATTATCAGAAGGTATGGGAATCACTTTCTGGGGGGCATGTGAGCGATGTTGATTTGCTAGTCATGCCCTGGTAAGTGTCCTCAGGCCTTGTGTGTTGGTAAGGAGGTGGTTTGATAGCTTCCTGAGGGGAAGTTTGAGTGCAAAGGGAACATGCCTTAGTAATATCTTTGAGACGGGCAGCCATGGTGGAAGAATATATATAAGTTTTTAAAAGCTAGAGTAGGGGCAATAACCGGCATGGAAATGGTTGTGCACATATGAAAGTACAGAAGGTTTTTTAAACTTGGACAAGACACTTTTATCACTGAGGTGGAACCATTTTTTCCTGAATGGCCCCAGTCCGGGCAAGTGAGGTTCATTCCTACTGGGTATATACAGGGTGTATGCTGGGAAAAAATGAGCCATAACGATGGGGTTTTAAGGGCTGCCTGCCAGGCTGCCGAATTTGTTGAAATGTTTTTCTCGGTTTTGGCATCTGTAGCCTTTCAGTGTCCCTTGCAATGGATAATGGTGGCCTTTAGTGGTAGTTTATCCACCCCCAGCAGCTTATGTATAAGTTTGCCATTTTTTATGGGAGTTCCTTTTGTAGTTAGGAAACCCTGTTCCTGCCAGATTAAGGCATGAGACTGTAGGATATAGTATGCATATTTGGAATTGGTGTCAATGTTGACCCTCTTTCCCTTTGCTAGGGTGAGGGCCCTGGTTAGGGCAACTAGCTTTGCCTGTTGAGAGGTAGCATGGGGTGGGAGAGCATTGGCTTCTAGGAGTTTATTTTCAGCAATGATGGAATAGCCAGCTGCTGGACATGGCTCCCTAAAAGAGCTTCCATTAATTAACCATGTATGTGTTCCCTGTAAAGGGGCATCTGAAGTGTGTTGGAAGGGGGAGGAGAGGGAGTCTAAGAGGTCCAGGCAGGAGTGAGAGAGCTTAAAGTCGGAAGTGTTTACAGGGAGGAGGGTGGCTGGGTTGAGAGTTTTATGTCTCTGGAAGGTGATTAGAGGGTTACGTATGAATAAGGCATGTACCTGATGTAAGCAGGATGGTGTGAGGGATAGAAGAAATTGATGGTTTATGAGGTCTTGTAGGTAATGGGAAGATGCAATAGCAATGTGTTGGTAAAGAAGAAGTTTCCGTGCCTCTAAGGCCAGCAATGTGGCCATACCCAAGATTTTTAGTCAGAGTGACCAGCATTGGATGACAGAGTCCAGTTGTTTTGAGAGATGTGCAATGGCTTGTGTGGCGTCGCCGTATGTTTGGCAGAGTAGTCCAAGGGCGAGGCCTTGGTCGGAATGTACATACAAAGTAAAGGGCCTGGTGAGGTTGGGCGGTCCTGGTGCCAGGGCAATTAAAAGGGCATTTTTAAGTTTTTTGTTTGTTTGTTTGTGTTTTTGTCTTGTTTTAGTAGGAATTGATGAGGTAAGCTGGGTTTGGGGGTTTTAGGAAGGGCCCATGTGAGGCCATGTAGACTGGCTTCGCCAGCAAGTCAAAGTTGGGAATTCACGGCCAAAAGTATCCCACAAGGCCCAAGAAGGAGAAGAGGTCCTTTTTTTGTGTGGGGAAGCGGCATGTCCCAAATTAGGTCCTTTCATTGGGTTGGGATGGTTTGAGAATTAGGGGTTAGGACAAACCCATGTTTGTGCTACTTGAGATTTTGTGGGTTAGGCCCAATCTCCTCGATTATGGAGGAAGTTGAAAACCTGAGTGGTGTGTTGAATGGACAGGTTAAGGAAAGGGCTACAGAGAAGGAGGTCATTGACGTATTGGAGGAGGGCACTAGGAAAAAGAGGAAGTTCAGCTAGGTCCTTGATGAGGGCCTGTCTGAATAGGTGGGGCCTATCCTGGAACCCCTGTGGGAGTATAATCCATGTTAGTTGGGTGGACATGTGAGTATTAGGATTTGGCCAAGTTAAAACAAAGAGACTTTGGTAAGCTGGGTTTAAGGGAATAGTGAAATAGGCGTCTTTTAGCTCCAACCCAGAGAGTGTGTGGTAGATGTAGGAGTACAGGAGAGTAGAGAATATGGGTTGCAGACCACCAGATGGATTGGTACCACTGCCTGGTTAACAACTTGGAGATCCTGGAAAAAGGAGTAAATTTTGTCTGTCTTTTGGAAAGCCAGAATAAGGCTGTTGTGGGGAGAGTTGACAGGCTTGAGAATTTCAGCTTGCCAAAGTTTACAAATAGGATTGAGGCCCCTTCAACCAGCTGGATTAAGGGGATATTGAGACTGATGAAGGAAAATGGAGGGGTTCTGAAGGGTTATTTTAACTGGGATGCGATGTGTGGCTATTGTGGGTTTAGAAACATTCCAAACTTTAGAATTAACAGAAGGTAACAGGGTAAATAATGAGGATGAGTGGAGGGAGAGGGAAGCATTTCAGTGTCAGAGTAAAATAAAAGGGGTAGAATTGTAAGAATCACATTGCATGGAGGCCTGGAATTTACTTAATATGTCCCATCGCAAGATAGGTTTAGGGGCTGAGGGATAACCAAGAAAGAATGGGTGAAGCGGGGTGGTGAATAGGTTGTATAATAAAGGACGAGTCTGTGCCTAGAGGGGATTATATTGACTCTCACAACAGAGATCGAAGAACTGGAAAAGGGTCTAGAATATTCGGGTAAAACCGAGTAACTAGTTGTCCCATTGAGCATCCAATAGGAAAGACATGGGCTTACTAGAGACTGACAGAATTACCCTGGGTTCCGAGGTGGTGATGGCAGTAGGGGCGGTGGACTCTAGGCCCCGTCTGTCTTCAGGTATAGGTGGTGAAGCAGGATGAAGAGTTTCACTGAGCACAGTCTGACTTCCAGTGTTGCTTGATACCACAGATGGGGCAAGGTTTCCAGAATGTCCTGGGATTAGGGTAGGCTTTTTCCCAGTGTCCGTCTTGGACGCACTTATAACAGGCTCCTGGAGTTGACTGTTGCCAAGTTGAGGAATTCTGTATGCCTTGGGAACCCTGTTGACTGGCAGCTACCAACATTTGGTATTTAGCTTGGTCCTTCTTTAGGTTTGGGGTATTCAGTTCGTCCTGTCTATTCTTAAAGACCTTAAAGGCCACTTTGATTAAGTTTCTTGGGGAGGTTTGAGGGCCATCCTTCATTTTTTTAAGTTTTTTTCAAATGTCTGGGGCTGACTGGGAGATAAAGTGTCGATTTTGCCCTTATTGTTATTAGGGCTTAAGGTGGTATATTTAGTTGTGACCTTTGGAAGGCAGGAGAGGAAAAGAGCAGGGGCGACTTTATTTATGCCGGCTAGAAGGCATAATATGATATGGCCTGGTTTCTCTCTGTCTGTGGAAGTTGCCTGACAATTCCGATTGGGGTCAGTTCTGGGGACAGCTACGGTCCCTATTGGGTTGTGAGAAGCATCTTTTTGTTGGAGGGTGTTCTCATGGGCCTGGGTGCCAATAAAGATGTGTTCCCTGTCCTCCAAGGTGAGGGTAGAGGAGAGGATGACATATATGTCATGCCAGTTAACGTCATAAGATTTAGGGAAGTACAGAAATTCCTTGCAGAAGGAGGTAGGATCCATTGAAAAGGAGTCAAATCTCTTTTCAATGTGGGAGAAGTCAGCTAGGGAACTTGAATTCAGATAATGCCTTCAAGCCTCGCAACCTCCTGCAAGGGAAAGACTTTGGAAGGCCTTTGGGCATGTGCCTGGTTTTCGGCAAAAGAGGGTTGGGCGTGAGACCTGGTTTGAGGTGGAGAAGGAAGGGGGATGGAGGGCGACAGTAAGTGGGTGGAGGAGCTGGATCCCAAGGAGAAGGTGGAGGGAATGGTAGTGGGCAGGAGGCAGAGGAAGGGGTTTGTTGGCCAGGTTGAAATTCAGAGGAGGAAGGCTTGTCCAGAGGAGGAGGCATTTTGGGGGGTTTCTCCTTGAGGAGGAAGATTTGAAAAGGTGAACAAGATTGGCAGAGAGGGAGAGTGAGCTGTGAATGAAGATAAGCAAAGCACTTCAGATTATTTACCCTTGTGTTGGAGAAAGCTTTTTTAGATTATGGTGAATTTGGAAGTTGAATGTTTTGTTTTTTTGGAAGAGGGGAGTGAATACTCTGGATGGGAGTGAATACCCCTGACGAAAATGAGTACCCTGGAAGAGAGTGAATACCCCAGGGGGGAGCAGGTACTCCAGAGAGAAGTGAATACAACAGAGGAAAGTGAGTACTCGATTCCGCCTGGAAGAAGGGACCTGGAGAGTCGGGGCAGCCCCCTGGTATTCATGCTCCCCAGAGGCTGGAGCGGCCAGAGTGGCAAACGTTCTGAGGCTGTCCCCTGAAAAGGGAGGCTGCGGTCACCTGGTGACTGGGGAGACCTCTTACCCAGCACTTGATTGTTTTTGGGAGAACAGGCAGAAATAGAGAGGAATCCAGAAAGGAGAAAGAGGGAGACTCATCCACTAATTGACGCCCAGTGTTGGATGTGATGTCCAGAAATGGGGGTGATCCTTGTTGCAGCAGCCCAGAAAGGGGAAGGAAGGGAAATGAAAAAGGTCAGGAGTCTGATCAATATCTGGAGGTTATCCCAGGTCTGGAGAAGACTAGAGTATAAGGGGAAGGGAACTAGGAACAGGGAGATCACTCAGGATCTGGAAGCAGGCCCCAGTCTAGTTTGTGCTGCTTTCTGCTTTCCCGGTTGCAGGAGAAAACTTACCCATTAGAACCCAATCACCACTCCAGGTTTTGACACCAAAATGTTAGGTTTTGAAGAGAAAGTGAGGATGAAAGAAAGACACACAGAGAGGGGGCAGCTCAAACAGCAACACAGGAATACTGCAGACACTTGTGGAAGTGGGGATCAGCTGAATGCCAGATCCCACCACCGCTTACAGCCTGGGGTACTTACACGTATGGGTGGGAGGGATCTGGGCAATATGGCTTGCTGCCCGGCAGGATATTGATAAGATGTTCTTAGGTGATTTGGCCCCTTTTCTGGTGGAATGTCATTGTGGTGTTCCTTAGAACTTTGCCAAGCAAGATATGATAGGGATGTTTCTTTAGTTGGGCCTTTGTCTCCCTTGTGGACAGGTGGTTAGGCAGGATGTTTCTCATGGCCTGAACCCCCATGGGATGTTTCACTTTGACCAAGGTCTGCAAAACAGCAAAGAACTTACAAAATGGTGCAGTTTGGACTAACAGATGACCCTACCCATGCTCCTCTTCTTCTTCCCCATAGATCCCTACCCTGTGATTCAACCTTGTTCTTCTCTGGATCAAACCCCTTCCTCAACCTGCATTCCTTCTCATAAAGCCCCCCTTGCTACCCAGTCTCTATCCTATTCACCCAAAAGAATGTCTTTCTGGCCTCTCACTGTTTTCTTAACAGATGCAGGAGACACCAAACAGGGACTCAGCCCCCGAACCGAGTTTGAAAAAGATGAAAACATCAGAATATTCACCAGTATTAGTGTTGTGCTACAGGAAGACTAAGAAAATACATTCAAATCAACAGGAGAATGACCAGTCCCGAGAGAACTCCATCAATCCAGTCCAAGAGGAGGTGGATGAAGGCCTAGACTCTGCTGAAGGATCTTCAAAGCAGGATGAAGACCTAGACTTACCTGAAGGATCTTCCCAGGAGGATGAAGACCTAGGGTTATCTGAAGGATCCTCACAAAAGGATAAAGACCTAGACTCAGCTGAAGGATCTTCACAAGAAGACGAAGACCCAGACACATCTGAAGGATCTTCAGAGGAGGGTGAGGAGGACTAGTCAAACATGGAGAAACAAATTGGACAAATCCTCACCACCAACAGTGATGATTACAATAAAATCAAGTTTGAGAAGCTGATGGCTGTGTATATCTCTGCCTGTTTTCTGATGGTGGAGGGGGAAGGGAAGGGAAGAGGTAGGCATTTGAGAAGGGAGGGATATGAGGTCCTGTAAGGTTGGCTGACAGACCCACAGGTTGACAGTAAGCCAGACATTGTAAATAAGGCCTGGGGGAGGACTGATTCCTAAAGAAAATTTTCTTCTTAAAATTTTATCTCACGGGAAGTGGAGATGTGTATATGTTCACGCAACTGTACCAGGCAGCACATAGTTCTGCTGAATGTACATATCAAAGGTATTCCCATCCCCTTTCCATTTGATATTTTCCTAGGTTAGAAATATATGCTTTATAAAGAGTAAATGTTCTGTAAAACACAAAGCACAATACAAAAGAAGCTAGTAGATGTAGGAGTAAGTAAACAGCAGGAAAGCATTGCTTGTAATGAAATGATTGAAAAGCCAATTCTAAAACAAAATTTTCAATGCATCTTAAATATTTATGTTACTGTTTTGATGACCTCAACAGTCTTTAATCAAGATAAGTATGCTTTAGAAATGTGTTGATATCCGCAAAGTGTGAATATTCAAAATCGCCACGACTTGGGAAAAGGAAAGTAAAACACTCTAAGTATGAGGAGCTTTTTTCCATGGAATGTGAACTGCAAGGTGGTGAGAAGGGTTAGGTGTGATGTGGTGAGATCATTTTTAGGAGAGTGTGTCTATTATCGGCTTTATAACACTTCCATTTTGCATGATAATTTCCTGAAATTCATCATTTAATTAAGGCTATAGATTTTGATTACAATGTTTCTTAAAATGTCAAACAGTATAATATTTATAGTGAAAAAGAAAACTGCTTGGTGGATACACATCAGTTAGCAGGAAAAGACACCACAGGGATTCACCATGGAGTCACCTGTGGATGGGGTTTTAGTTTCTGTCCTTGAATTGACCTTCACATAGTGCCTACCTGTTGAGAGTTCAGGGATGTTGGAGAGACAATTAGGTAAAACAAGAAGGTCTTCTCAGGATACCTGAGGGAGTTAAATAAAAATGCAGGAGCAATTACAATTTTAGTTATTTGTAACTGTTGTTTGCTAAGTCATAACATTGTCATTGATAACATGAAAAAAATAAAATATACTAAATATCAATAGACAAAAACCAGTTTTCTTTTCTCCAACCAAATACCTAAATACCTAGCACTGATTTCTAGAACAAAATCCCTCACATACCATCTTTGGAATAAAAGAATATTCTTTCAAGTTGTCGGACCACGAGGTAAAAACAAGAAATCCCAATGCTTTTTTTCTTACTCTTTGATATGTACCGTTGAAGGTATTTTTCATTGCAAACCAATATTTCCATCCAGCACGTGACATTAAAGAATTTTTCATATTTAGGATAGTAATACGGGATCACATTCTTTAGCCTTAGGCATTGCAGAGGAAAAACAAAAACAAAACAAACAAACAAAAACAAACAAACAAACAAACAAAACAAAACTAAGCTGAGAGAGGCAGAGCAAGAAAAGCAGAATAGAAGGCTGCACAGATCAGCCCCCTCGCAAGGACACAAATTTAACAACTATCCACACAGTAGAAAACACCTCCATAAGAACCCAAAATCAGGGGAACTCCCATAGTACCTGGTTGTGTCACTGAAAGAGGCACTGAAGAGTTGGAATAAACAGTCTTAAATCGCTGACCCCACCCCTTCCCTACCCTAGGCAGTGGCAGTGTGGTGTAAAGAGCATCTCTGGAAGCTGGAAGAGCAAGAGCAGAGCGGTTGTGGGTCACTGAACCAGTGCTGTCTCTTACAGGAGAAAGGAAAACCAGACCAAACTTAGCTGGCTCCCATCTGGGAAGGGAGCATTTAAACCACCTCTAGCCAGAGGGAAAATTACCCATCCCACTAATCAGAACTTGAGTTTCTGCAAACCTTGCCACCAAGGGCTAAAAAACTGTTCCAGGTTTAAAGGCAGTCTAGGACTCGTAGGTGAGTTCTAGCAGAGAATTGGGCCCAGAGGCAGTGGATTGTGGCGGGTATGTGGAGGGGTGCGCATGACCTACTGAGATACCAGCTGGGGCAGCCCAAGTGAGTGCTGGTGTCACCCCTGCCATAGCCCCACACTGCCCAGCTAGCAGCTCCATAAAAGACCCTTCTTTCCATTTGAGGAGATGGAATAGTGAGGAGCGTTTTTTTTTTTCTTGCATCTTGAATACCAGCTCAACTACAGCGGGACAGGGCACTGGTCAGGGTTGTGGAGCCCCTGTTCCAGGCACTAGCTCCTGGATAACATTTCTAGACACACCCTGGGCCAGAAAGAAACCTGCTGCCTTGAAAGAAATGAAAAGAGAACACCTATACACTGTTTATGGGAATGTAACTTAGTTCAGCCATTGTAGAAAGCAGTTTGGTGATTTCTGCAAGAACTTAGAATTACCAATTCATCTCAGCAATCACATTATTGGACATATATCCAAAGGATATATGTCATTCTACCATTAAGACATATGCATGCGTGTGTTCTTGACAGCACTATTCACAATAGCAAAGATATTGAATCAACCTAAAGGCCCATCAGCAGTAGACTGGATAAAGACAATGTGGTACATAAACAACGCGGAATACTATGCAGCCATTAAAAAATGAGATCATGTCTTTTGCAGCAACATGGATGGAGCTGGAGGCCATTATTCTAAGCTAACTCACATGGGAACAGAAAATGGAATACCACCTTTTTCCATTTATAAGCAAGAGCTAAACATCGGTATACGTGGACACAAAGAAGGGAACAACAGACACCAGTGTCTACTTGGCGGTAAAGGACGGGAGGAGGGTGAGGATTGAAAAGCTACCTATCAGCTATTATGCTGATTACCTGGGTGATGAAATAATCTGTACACCAAACCCGTGTGACACACAATCTCCCTATATAACAAGCCTGCACATGTACCCCTGAACCTTAAACAAAAGTTAACAAAAATTAAAAATAAAATAATAAAAAATTAAGAAGTCTCATAGAAGTAGAGAGTAGAACGGTGGTGACTAAGGGCTTGGTGGTGGTGGCTGGAAAGACATTGGTCAAAGGATACCAAATTTCTGTTAGACTGAAGGAATAAGCTCCAGAGATACATTGTACAACATGGTGACTACAGATGATCATAATATGTTGTATTATTGATAAATGCTAAGAGAGTAGATGTTAAGCGTTCTCAATACAAAATGATAACTTTGTGGGATGATGCACATGTTAATTAGCTATATTTATTCATTCTACAGTGTATATACTTCAAAATTATATACATGATAAATATATTCAATTTTATCTGTCAGTTTAAAATAAATAAAAATAAAGAAGAAAGAAAT